>NC_043992.1:2978823-3188823 GCF_902150065.1 Myripristis murdjan | reverse complement strand
ATTTCGAGAGACAGCGCGTCACATTGGTGTCTCCTCATTTGCATAAGGTTGAGGTCTAGGCTACTTTATGCAAATTAGTGGTGCAACTCGCCACCTCTGGAAAACTCCTGAAGGTGCGTGCAAACCTGAAGCTATGTCTTTTTATCTAGACGCGTCTATCGCTTCACTTTGGTCGCACAGGTCCACGTTGGTCCATGTTGGTCCGCGTTGGTTAAAAAAAAACGCTTCAGTCACTTTATCGCGACGCGACCCCGGGAGAATGAGAAACCCCAGGAAAAACAAGCAAGAAAAAAATAAAAACCCAACATCAACCCAACATCAATGCTGATTGGCTGTCAGGACGCGATGGGTGGAGTCAGGGGGAAGCGAAGGTCGCCCCAGTTGGATTTTTTCTCCTGGGGCGAAGATGTCGAAGATACCGAAGATACCGAAGTGACCGTTCGCATCGTTCGCACCGGCCCGTTCAGATCATTCACGTCGCGCCCGGCCGCACGTCATCTCATCTTTGCATTCCCTTTATATGTAATCGCACCACTCGAACTATTCAGGTTTGCATGCACCTTGAGACATATTTGCACTAACCGTTGTTCATCTAAAAGTAAGACAGATTCTGTAACTGCATGGTTTATTGTTCACATCAGATATTTACAGAAACACATTTCGGTGAACTGTTTTCATAATATAAAATCAAGTTTCCAGAAGAGCCGCCATGTTGGCCCAAGAAAGCACGGTCCACTAGTGAAGTGTTTGTCCAATCAGGTGCAGCTAGGAGTATTTGCACGGTGGTAGGAGGGCGTGGAGCCCAGTAAAAACAGGTAGGAGCTGGCTAGAAGTCTGATGAGATGAAGGAGAAATTACTAACAGCAGTTTCTGGATTTTCTGTTGGAAATAAACCCAGGAAAGCATTTCATTTTGTATTGTAATCACACCATCTAGTGGCATCAGGGGCACGCCCATCAAGCACACAGAGCTGGGCAGCAGCGTGACACCTCGTGTCAAAAACATGCCCGTGTGGACACACACCGTTAGATCACACTTGGTCTTAACGTCTCACGTAATGCAATCATAAGTAGACAGCTACATGTAGTACAAGTACATGTTTGAATGGGATGTGTCTTGGAGACACACAGTGATCCATCAGGGAGGCTTTGGGACAAACAGCTGACTGCTAATGCATCCTGATATGGCACCACAGCTTCAGAAGATCTTCTTGTTGCTTTGTGGAGAGGAGGAGCCTCGATGGAGTCGACTGTTGGAGGTGAAATACAAATTCAAATAAAGTTTGTTTCTGAAGTGAGATGACAGTGTCTTTTGTCAGGTCATCCAAATCAAAGAATGGTTGGATGTAGCTGCTTTGATAGTGGACCAGAGATCGGGAATGGGACGGGTCCTGAATACTGGGAAGTCAGTGACAGAAGGAAGTGACAGGAGGAAGTTGGAGAAAAGCACAGAGGAATCAGTAAGAAAGAGTAAGAAAGAAAAGTAATTCTGACGGATCTGAGGTTGATCACAAATCGGATCACCGACTGACGGGACAGAGGGAAGAAAGGGGTCTGAATACCCCACAAGTCTGCGAAGTTCAATCCAAATGAGCTTTGGATTTTCAGTTTTCATAGGAAAACTGCTGCTGGAAACTGTTTTGAGTTGATGAAACCACACAAAATGAAAAGAGTTGAAAGCACCGTGCACAAAATGGACCATTTATCGGAGCTCTTGCAGCGTCAACAACAACAAAACCCACCTGAGGCAGTTGATGTGAGAGAGGAAAAATGCAGGGAGCAGCTGTGAATGACTGTGAATGTCTCATGAACTTTGATGTTGAGGCTGCATTTAAACGAGTTCTCAGTGCCGGTGCAGGTCGGTCTATCAGCATCTATTCAGTGTTTGCAGGGAGGAGGAGCAGGGAGAAGACAGAAAGCAGTTCACACACCAGCTGCATTTTCTAAACACACTTAGAGACAAATGCATCACTAGAGTTATACATTGTGATTCGTAATTGTTCTGTAATCTCATTCACCGTGTTTTTGGAGGTCTCTGTGCTTGTGGAAGACAAGGTTTACACAGAAAACACCATTTTTGCCACATTGTGATCACATTAGAGGGCAAACTAATGTACAACTTCCCTGCAGGAGCCAGCTGCAGAAGTCCCAAATAAAAAGCTGAGGTGGTCTCCAGCTGTGATGAATGGCTCCAGTTTTGATTTCCATTCCCCAAAGTGACACGTGCATGTTGTGTTATGGATTTTGCGCCAGATTTCTTTTTCAGATTTGATTAGGTAAGTTTACCTCGGGCAAAGTCATACACCATCTGCAAACACACACATTCAGATTTTGGTAAAAGCCAGATAAAGCCACAAACTCTGGAGCTGGGATTATATGCTCAATATATTGCAAATTAAAAAAAAAAAAAAAAAAAAAAAAGACAAAGAGCATCGTAAGGAAGAAATATTAATCTTGATATTAAAAACATTTTGTCATGGTGACAATAATACACACATGGAGGGAACGATACAAAACACCGGAAAAAGACAACGGACTGGGACTCATCACCTCACGTCCCGACACACCACACTGTTGTTAATTACATGACCAGTAGGGGTCGCTTAACTCTAAAACATGACTATAGGTCGTAATAAGCTGCGAGCACAAACGACCTATGGTGTCATTTTTGTTGACACCATAGAGTTGAAGAGAACAGAGGCGTAGAAAGCAAGAAAGACAGAAAGAACGAAAGAAAGAAGGCGCTGCAGGAAGATGAAAGACAAGTTTTGCTCTGCCTGCCAGCTACTTAGCATGGCCACTTCAAAAGGCCAGCAGGATGCAAAGCAGAGACAGAAGGAAGAAAAAGTGCTGGCTGGAGGAAAAGAGAGAGGGATGAGCAGCAGGAGGAAGAGATGAAGGCCATCCACCCACACAGTTACAGAAGTGTTGTCAGGTACAGAGAGAGAGAGGGAGAGAGAGAGAGAGAGAGATAAAGAGCTGATGGAAGTGTCCCTTGTGTGGCTCGTGACAAACCCACACTAACTAGGAGTGGACTCATCATCAAAATACACTACTACTACTATTTTGGAGATATTAATTAGTTTTCACTTCAATATTTAGTCACGATTCTTCTAATTCTGTTATAGATCAGAAACTCCAATTCCACTTTGTTCCTCGTGGTTTAGCTCTTATCATGTTTGGGCACAAACACAGATAGCAGTAACATAGAGCTAATAGTCAGGCTGAAGATAACATCAGATAATTGATTAATATATACAGTATGAGCTCCACTCATTTACACTGTAGACATTACTGTGGTATGTTGGGGCTTCAGCTGAGATCACATGAGGGGAGACCGAGGCAAGATCAGCTGGTATGTCTGCAGCCGTGCTGTGAACCAGTGGCATTATTCTTTTTTGTTTACACCTCAAGGGCCTTCCCCAAACTATTCCCACAGAGCTAGAGGCAGAGAATTGTCCAAAGTGTCTCGGTGAGCTGAAGTGTTCAGATTTCCCTTCAGTGGAACTGAGGGGCCGAGGCCGAGGCCACAGCGTTATCCCTCCTCCAGCAAACTGCACAGTCGGCACAATGCAGTCAGGCAGGGAACGTTCTCCTGGTGTTCCCCAAACCCAGACTCGTCCATCAGACCGCCACATAGAGAAGCCTGATTGGTCGCTCCGCAGAACACGTTTCCACCTCTCCAGAGTCCGGCGGCGGCGTGCTTTATGTCGCTCTGTCCGCCGCTCGGCGTCGTGCTCGGTGATTTGAGGTTCGCGTACAGCCGCTCGGCCATGAAGCTCCTGGCACTCAGTTTCTGAGCTGATGTTGATGCCAGAGGAGGTTTGGAGCTCTGCAGTTACTGAGGCAGCAGAGCGTCCGACTCTTTTACGCACTATGAGCCTCGGCGCTCGGTGACCCCGCTCTGTAACTTTACGTGGTGCTGCCCCCTGGTGGCTGAGTCGCTGTGGTTCCTAAACGCTTCCACTTTGCAATAATCTCACTTCCAGCTGATGGTGGAATATCTAGGAGGGAAGAGACTTCAGCAGCTGACTTGTTGCAGTGGCGGCATCCTGTTACATTACTATTACAGCAGCACGCTGGAACTCAGTGAGCTCTTTAGAACCAGACGTCCTTTCACTAATGTTTGTAAAGACAGACTGCATGGCTAGCTGCTAGATTTTGTACACCTGTGGTAACGGGACTGAATGAAACACTTGAATTTACCAATGCTTTTGTCCATATAGTGTCAGTGAGTGCTTGTACAGCCTCTGTTGTGCATTCTGTGAAGAACTATCCCTCTAGAAAACATTGCCTTCTTGTTGTTATTCTGCTAGACCCTCAGTGTAAAATGTCAGTAACAAATAAGAGCTAAATGATAAACTAAAACACCCAAGAAACAACAAAAGCATGCCCTCAGTGGCCACAGGCTGGTAGAAACTGGAAATGGAAACGTCGTCATGTGCCTCATTCTCTTCGTCTCTGAGTGCAGGGCAGGACCAAGACCATGAACATGGGATCAGCCCTGCTGCCAGAGTCAAGTGTTGATATTTTAGGTTTCTGAGTGTGCAGAAGCAAAGCACAAGGCCCTGTTCTCATCCAGCTTAGATCACTGTGATACTGTTTACTATGATTGACACTAAATTTCTATCACACAGGTTGTGATCAGCCTCACAATGCAATCAAACTCCTGTCCTGTCAATATAAAGCTGGTTAAATAAACTCGAGCAGTTTTACCAAACACTCTGTCCCCTGCCTGGTGCTATTTAGAGGGATATGTGGGTAGGAACCTTGTTTGGAGAGGAGCCTCGTTACCACGGGAGAGAGGAGTGGGTGGGAGCAGGACCGTCACCGGGGTTTTCATGTGGGCTTCACTTCCCCTGGCAGACGCTTCATTCAATTAGATCTGCCACACATTCAACAGACTCTGTGTTAATTCAGTCGACATCAGGACCTTCAGTTCTTCTCCCAGCAGCTCCTATTGCATCCACTTAGTGTGAATCTCATTTAGGAAGAGAGACTAACAGAGCACACACACACACACACACACACACACACACGCGCACGCGACAGTATTTTAGCTTTCAGGTATGCAGCAATGTGTTTGACAACAGTCTCAGCCCTCCATGCCTTGCACTGTTTCCCCAACCATTGAAATCAATAGCAAATGTTTATTGAAATGGACAGTAACTCTGCAAATTGTACTGTCAACTCAGAGAAAGAAAGATGATTCCACACCCAAGGCACTGGTAAGTTTTTGGCATAAAAAAAAAAAGTAGAACAGGGTGACTCAGGTTTTATCTGTGTTGTTTTTGCAAGCCCCCACATGCAAACACATCTCATTAAGGATGCATGTGCAGAGGAAAACCAGATATGGTCATATTAAATATTAAGATGATTAAAAATGATTGGCAGGGAAGCCATGGTGTACAAAAAGTGTTTTTATTGCAGCCTTAAAATCCAAAATTCATTCATGGGCTTTTACCAAAAATCAAGAGGTTTAAACACACATGCAGCAGCAATAAAAAAAAAAAAAAAAGAAAAGAAAAGTTTTGGGCATGTTAGGCCTACCTCCTACTTGTTCTATATATATATATATATATATATATATATATATATATATATATTTTTTTTTTATTTTATTTTTTTTTTTATTTTAAAAAAATCTGTCTCTGTGTAGCCAGTTTGTCAAATATTGTTATTTCCCCCAGCTGCCTTCTCACTTGCCTTTAAAATATCATGGAATAACATTTAACAAAATAGTGGCCATTAAATATTATTTTGTCCCTAAGATCAAATGACCTGCAGATTTTATTATAAAAAAAAAATAAAAACCTTCCAAAATGTATCTTCTAGCGTAATGCAGATTGTAAACTCCTCTTTGAGAGATGTGTCACTTGTTCGCCATGACAACTGCTTCCTGCTTCCACTGGTGATTGACCAGGGCATCTCAAGGTTTAGCCATATTTATTTATTATTTATTACTTATTAATTGATTTGAAGATTTTTGCTGATCATTGATAAGGCAGATGTGGTTCTGGTCCCAAACAACATGATAGAAATGCTGAGCCCATATGAGCCAGTTTGCAGCCTCAGATCCTCGGGTCAGGCCCTCTGGCTGCTCCAGAAAGTTTCAAATGTGAGGGTGACTGTGCATTTGCCGTCAGGACCCCTCGGCTTTGGGACGTCCTGCCTGAGGAGATAAGACTCTCTTCTTAAAGCCCACTATTATAGACTTTCCTTTATGTGGTGTTGCCGTCTTATTGTACATTTATGTATTTATTTATTATTGCTTTTATTCTTGCAGTTGTAGTTATTAATTTGTATTTACTTTTTGTTGTTGGTCCTGCCGTTTTATCTCTTTTGCCGTCTTTATCTTTCTTTTTTTCTCTCTTCTGTGTTTGTCTCTTCCGTGTTTGTCGTAGGGAGGGACACTTTTTGGGAAAGGGTCCTTGTGTGTCCAAACTTTTAACTTTTCAGGAAGTAAGAAAAAAAAACAGCCTTGAGCTCAGCAACCCAGGCTGACAACCATGAGACTAACGGAGGCCAGGCTAAGAGTTAAATACAGAGGCGATGGTGATGATGAACAGGTGAAGGTCTGGCTCCTGGATTTGTATGTGGGAGAGGGAGCGACAGACAGGGAGAAATGTAGAGACAAAGAAAACAGCAAGAGAGAGAGAGAGAGAGAGAGAGAGAGAGAGAGAGAGAGAGATCATTATTATTATCACCACTGTTATTTGCTTTGGCAATATAAGCACTGCCTTGTCATGCCAATTTAAAAAAAAAAAAAAAAAAGCTTTTTAAATTGAAATTGAGAGAGAGAGAGAGAGCCAGAGGGCCAGCAGGCACATTGGGACATGACATGAAAAGGTTTCAAAAGACAGACAGCTGTAAAACAGAAAAATCACTAGACAGAAGCCTGATGGTGTTCACATGACAGCGATGATGTATGATGTGGCTTTTTGAAATGCAAGTGATTCTGGAAGTGAGGCAGAGATGTGACTGAGGAAGTGGACCCTGAGCCAGAAATCCCTCCAGTGCAGAGCTGTCGTAGCTGAACAAACAGTCTCATGGCTGGAAAAGCTGAAGCCAAAAGGTCACATCAGTCCGAGCTACAGGCAGCATTTCTTCTTCAATAACGTGTGTGTGTGTGTGTGTGTGTGTGTGTGTGTGTGTGTGTGACCATGAGCCAGAGGGACAGAAGGACTCTCTCTGGGCCTCAAACAGCCTCCCACAAAGTTGATTTAAAAAAAGTTAAAAGGAAACTAATAGTCTGTTTTATGTATTTAGTGCAGTCACCTCTCCAGGTGACTTCTTTTTCTTTTTTTTTTTTTTTGTCACTGTACAGGTTTATGTTGATTGTTACAGGCTAATGTTCACCCTTTAATTGTAACAGCCTAAAAAACAGCCTAATTTTCATTTGCATTGTTTCAGGCTATAGATACTGTTTGTATCTCTCTTGTGTTTGTTTATCATACTGAGCTATTACTGCCTGAATTTCATCCAGGATCAGTAAAGTATCTATCTATCTACCTACCTATCTATCTATTGATACAAAGTGGTGTATTCATGTTGGAGTTGAATATTAAGCCTAAACAGCCCAAATAAAGTGTGACAGTATATCTACTAAATGTCTAAAGAAATGGTTCAATAATAAATATATGAATTCCAGGAGACGGTGGAAGATGTTCACTGCTCTCTCCTTTCCCCTGCAGGTGATTCGTATCCTGAAGGAACTGAAGCAGAAGTACCCCGACAAAGAGCTGGACCAGCTGGTGGAGCTTGCCAACTACTACGCCCTGCTGCACCAGCAGAAGAGCCGAGCCTTTTACCGCATACAGGTACCGAGCACCGCGCCACTGCATGCCTGTCGAGAACCTGGGGCTTCCACAAAGTCGGCTTTCCAGGACATCAAATCAGCCACTACGGCTGGGAACCAAACCTTTATGGCATCAACCAAATTGCTTCAATACTATTAGGTATCAAAAAATCCCATGGTACTGAAATTTGGTTCCAAATGAACTAAGGGGTAAATCTCAGATGCTTCAGTGAGCCAGTGAGCCTGCAGCATGCTTATGTCAAGATCTAATAATGCTGGTGATTGGCTGTGTGACGTGAAATGTCAGGACAAACAATACATCACACCCAGAGACGTTATTAAATTGAATTTTTAAGCAGTTTTTATAAAATTGGTTTAAAGAAATGCGTCGTTCAGGAACTGGTATTGAAAAATTTTTAATGATACAGGCACCATACATTTCTGACTTGATCTGATGGGTTTTAAAGGGTTTCATAAGAAACAAAACCCAGCAGAATTTTCTATCTGAAGCTGCAACATGAGATCACCAAAATGCACACAACTACTGATCTACTGATGTTGCATAAACAGAACTTAGGTGGTTGATAGTTGATGGCAGTGAATTCCATGATTCTCAATACCTGATCTGATACCACAGCTGAAACAACAACCCCATTCAGCACCAACTCACTTACTTATAAAGGGAGTGACTAAATCAGGATGTTGGTGTTGGAGTTGCTTTGCTAAATTGGTTGTGTCTCCTCCTTTCATGTGAAACACACAATGATATTGTTTGCAGATTGATTTATGAGCATCACCAATGCTGTTGTTATTGTTCACACCACAGGCCAAGTGAGTCTAGCCTCCTGAGACCCAAGGAAAAAAAGTGTCTTCCAATTTAACTTTTTTGTGATTTCTTGTCTATTTAACTCACAATTTACTCACAATTTTCAACTCACAATTTAGAATTTCACAAAAATATTTTTATTTTAGATTTTACAGTACGTCCACGGTAGTTGATTTTACTGTAAAAAACAGATAATTTTAAATTTAAATAAAAAACCAATCAAATAACCACAGATAATCAATTACAGACAATCAATGCCATTAACAAGAAAATATATAATTTTCATAAGTAAAAACCAATAGCTAAACAATATTTGACTTCCTGTTTCTCTTTTCACGACATGTGCGTTTTTCTGCAGCTGCCATTTTGGCTCAATAGAAAGTGGGTGTTTTCCTCATCCCACCTTATCACATGAGATATCATTGGAAAGGCCTGGATGTCCTCTGTACACCAGGGCTTGATAGGGTAGCTCAAATGAGTAAAAGGATATAGACGATCAATTGATGTCCACTACAGAGGACATCATTGAATAGGCTGGGTCTCAGATAGGTGGATTTAAAAAAAAAAAAGAAACCTTTAGTTTAGAGGCTAGCAATCAGAGAATCCTCCCTCATAAGAAGTAATTTGATCTCATATTCAGTCCTCACATCGAACTTGAACCAAGTGCAAAAATCTGCTAGTGGGATGAGATAATCCCATGTTTCCACAGCAGTTTCACTTGTTACAAGATTTTCTTCCTGGGAACAGATTTATGTGGAAACAAGGCAGAATGAGGCAGATCAGCCCACTAGGATCAAGAAAATGACGCTGATTCAAGAAAACTCTAGAACAAAGTTGATTAGCATTGGAAACAAGTGGGATTATCTCATCCCACTGGCAGATTTTTCTTTTTTTTTTTTACCTTGTTTGAAGATTTTTGCCGCGCAGGTGCCTTCACATGTCTGCAGGGTGCAGTATCAATTTGCTCATCGCACCAACACCAGGCACACAAACACAGCACAGAAACACACCAATCTATCCATTAGCTAACCCAATATTGTGGTTGACATTATCTAAATATGAAATTGATCAAATTGGTGCGTTTAAAAACACAATGAGCCGTTGAGAGAAACTGTTGCCCAGGACCTGAGGACCTCCAACATGGCCACCGCAGCGTGTGCTTCAGTAAAGTCAGCCCTCCTCTCCCCGTCTCTGCCTCCAGGCGACTCGTATGATGATCGGTGCCGGCAACGTCCTGAAGAAGCACGCGGCCGACCACGCCCGGCGTGCCGCGGTGCCGGACGAGGAGTCGACGCAGGACGACGACCTGGCGGTCTGCAGCCACATCGCCTTTGAGAGCGCCCACAGCCAGTGCATGGAGAACTGCGGCATTCTGACACTGGGTGTGGTCTGCCAAGGTACAGCCTCACGCCCAGTCACTCATTTACTGTCGCTCTGCTTTCTCCTAGGCAGGCTCATCGGGAAAGAGCCATTTTCACATGAATATGAATAAATAACAGGCCAATATTCTCTTCACATAAATAAATTAAAAGCAGAGGAGACTGATGTGGCAGTAAAGTTTAAGTGTGCTATCTTTATTCTCTCCCTTTAAATTATTGTCTGCATTTGAACTTTTTTTTATTTATTTCTGGTCATTTTTTAAGTCTTTCAAACCTTTCTACTGTAATAATCTTTGCCACAATATTTCTGACTGACTTCACAGCTCTATGCCATGATTTGTAATACGACGGGCCTAATCCCTCTTTGTGAGCCCATGTTGTGATTAATCCCTAATTCATTGGATTGAATTTTTTTCCCACTTTCAAAATGGTTTTTGGAACCAGAAGAAGAAGAAACAAAATAAAGTTTTTTAAGAGCTAAGCACTTGTTTTGCTTGTGATGTGCCTCTGTTTTGGAGACTGTGAAAGTTTGTTACTAAGGTTATAGTTTGAATCAGATATAATTTTACATTGGTCAGATCATGGATTGTACATCCACACAAATATGTATCTGTTGTATAACTTGCTACGTTTACAGCAAGCATCCACACTACTCATTTTTGAACCCCTAAACAGAGGCTTTTGGAAATGCTGCTTTTCCCGTTTTAGCTTGAAAACCCATGGATTGTGTTGTTGTGAACATAAGACATCAGCCTTGTTTAGCAGAGGTCAGTTCAACATGGATAACAAACTACAGGCTGTCATGTGACTCTCAGTTCCACCTCGTTGTTGGTCCAAGCAAAGAAATCTCTGGTCTTGCTTTTCCCCCATGCTGTTAGGGTTAGGGTTAGGGTTCTTCCTCTGAAGTATTTTCTGTGGCTGAACAACCGACCCACAGAGCAGACACTCTGCCTCCACACGTTTTCAGGCATGTTAGTATGGACGGAGATCATTTCTGACACAGTGCTGAAAGGGAAAATGTATTTGTGAGGGTGCAGTCGTAGTTTCATCACACTTTGGTGTAAAACTCTAGAGTTAGCGATTACACTAATTATCTTAATGTTTTTGTATGAATAGGCTAAAATAGCTGAAGACTTGTGGTATGATCGTAATTTTGATTTGTACTGTGAAGGTGGGCTGGGAGAGAGCACCTTCTATGTGGACTACAGGACGGAGGACGGCTCAGCCAACGCTGGATCCGACTACGAGTACAGCGAAGGAACGCTGGTGTTCAAACCCGGAGAGACTCGCAAGGAGATCAAGGTGAGCGAGGAACTCAAACTGGAAAAGGAGTAGAATTAGTTTTTTTCATTCAGACATCACACAAAACACAATAAGTATAAACAGTTCAGACTGTATACTGTTAACAGTACACTGTCTAGTAAGCACGAGTGAGAGTTAAGTAATGATGAAGGGGCCTCAGGCAGAAGCATCATGCTAATATAAGTCTGTCCTCCGTGCTCCTCAATGTAAGCTACCTTCCTGAAATAAAAAATAAGAAAATATCATTCACATTTACAAAATAGCGTTATAAACCTTTCTTTTGAAAACCAAAAGCGAGTTACACATTCTTAATATCATTGGTCCATAATTTAACTCCAGTAACAGAAATACAGCTCCTTTTAATCCCTTTTTTTACTCCTCTAAACTATTAGCAATTCAATGTTCAAAAATATCTGTCCCCCCCAATGCTGAAATGGTGGTTACGGCCCTGATCTCAGATGCTTCAGTGAGCCAGTAAGCCTGCAGCACGCTTATGTCAAGATCTAATAATGCTGGTGATTGGCTGTGTGTGCATGCAGGACAAACAATATATCACACCCGGAGACGTTATTACATTGAATTTTTAAGCAGTTTTTATAAAATTGGTTTAAAGAAATGCATCGTTCAGGAACTGGTATTGAAAAATTTTTAATGATACAGGCACCATACATTTCTGACTTGATCCAATGGGTTTTAAAGGGTTTTATAAGAAACAAAACACAGCAGAATCTTCTTAGCCCTTAGAGAATTATGCAGTCCTCTATCTGAAGTTGCAACATGAAATCACCAAAATGCACACAACTACTGATCTACTGATGTTGCATAAACAGAACTTAGGTGGTTGATAGTTGATACCAGTGAATTCCATGACTCTCAATACCTGATCTGATACCACAGCTAAAACAACAACCCCATTCAGCACCCACTCACTTATTTATAATCTTTTTTTAGCTCGTTGTACGGTAAACTCTGGAGACTTTGAACACATTTCACCTTGCTGTCATTAACTGTAATGGCTCATGTGCTGTTCACTAGAGCTGACAACACCCCAGTATTTGGCCCCACCACTAAAAGATTAATTAAAGTCTTTTGAGATGAGATGAAACTTTAATGATCCACAAGGGGAAATGACATAAGTAGGCTATCGGATATTTTATGAAACAGGAGCTCTGGGTTCATCCCAAATGTCTTATCTCAGACTTGTGTGTGTTTGATACTGGAAGTGGAGTATTTCTTTACCCCGTGTGAATCCAGCCACAGTGGAGCCGGTGGCTGATTGCCACAGCGCGGCCTGCACCACCTCTGCTCTCACATTACAAACTCTGTCGTCCGCTGCCTCAGTTAACCACGAGTGAACGATGGTGCATAAACAGGCAGCAGGCGTCTGCTGAAGCTGCAGCCTCGCTGGAAGACGGGGAGGGAGATCAAAGTGAGGACGAGGAGGAGGAGGAAGAGGCATGAAGAGAAAAAGAAAAGAGTCCCAGCAGGAAGGGCAGACAGAGGCTGACAGACAGAGAGATACTACCACTGCTACTGCTAGTACTCCTGTTACTACCACTACCACTGCAACTCCTATTACTGCTGCTGCGGCTAGTATTACTACCAATACTACTACCACTACTACTGCTAATAGCACTGCTGCAACAAATACTACTAGTGCTATTACTACTAGTAGTACTATTATAACAACTACTACTACTGCTAATACTACTGCTGCCACTGCTACTACCACTATTACTACTACTGCTCATCTCCTCTACTACTCCTGTTACTATTAATACTTATATTGCTACTTCTGCTGCTATTACTACTATTACTACTACTCATGTTACTGCTACTACTACTGCTGCTACTACAACATTACTACTGCTACAACTAGTACTACTTTTATTACAATCAATACCACTACTAGTGCTGGTGCTACTGTAACAACTGCAACTGCTACTGCTTCTACTACAACTACTCTTGCTGCTGCTACTACTAGTATTGGTACTTGTATTACCTCTTCTACCATTTCTACTAATCCAAGTACCACTGCTACTACCAGTAGTACACAGCTACCACTATTATAGTACTATTGTATAGGAGGAAAAGCAGAGCTAGATTTGTAAATGATTTTTCTTCTGTTCTGAGTGCTGTGCTGCGTGCTCTGCAGCCAAACGACAGCACAAGACAGACTTTCCCCTCCGGCTCCATGACGACCCACTCAGCCAATCAGAAAGAGAACTGCATGCTCTATATTTAAGTTCAGTTGCCATAAAAAGTCACATTTACATCCAAGAGGTAACTGCGTGTGTTTGAAAGACCACTCAAGATTTTGGCGTGTGTTGAGCGCACTGTCAGATTGAAGCCGAGAAGGACAAGACTGCTTCCTTTTTTCAGGCCCACTCAGTGAAAGTGAAAAAAAAAAAAAGCATATCTAAGGCTACTTCATCAAACTAATCAACAGTGCCACAATAGCAACACATTTGGGAAGTTTACAGAAATGTTTTTCATTACAGATTTGGACCTCAGTAGGTCTTATACTGTCTTATTTAATGTTTAACCTACACTAGGTACATATAATCATTTTATGGTGACAGCTTAGATAAGCACTTTTCCTTTCTGCATCTTTTAATTTGGTGTGTATGTGTGCGATTAACAAGTTAAATAAAAAATAAAAGTTGCTAATTAGCTCCCCCAAAAAAAGTTAAAACCTCATGATATGTATCATTACCCCAACAAAATAAAGAGGTGTTTTACTTAGAGCCAATGCAGTTGAAATATTGTTTTCACGTGCACTGTGCTGTGTGAAAACGCAGCGCACTGGGCGACTGTGAGACACGGTGAAGCCGGCGATCTCTGCTCAGACTCCAGGTTTGATCAAAGACCAAAGGAAAAGTTAGAAGTGGATGAGCGAGGCCGAGTCCTGATGACTCGTTATATAAGAGAAGCTTCATGAGGACAGGATATTAAAAAACACACACACACACATACTCTACAAATTGGTCCATCTAGCAGGAGTGAATGGGCGGTGAGAGGCTGAGCGGATACAAAGCAAAGGTCAGCCTTGTCCGTTCCAACCGCAGCGGTGGATTTCATCGATCACTGCGCCAGAAATGAGCTGCAGAGAAACCAATTAAACTTGAACGTCTCTTCTGCCAGGACTGCCTTTTTGCTTCTTCTCTTCAGATCCGTTGCATGAATCCACTTCTGCAGCCTTTATTTCCTCTAAACTCAAAGACAGGCATGAGAAATGTGATCCAACTGCAAATAACAAGCGCCGATGATGATAATTGAAGAGCACAAAGCGTAAAAGGAAATTCCCCACGTATCAGGGACTGCACGCGGGCCTCAGCAAACAATATGTGTGTGTACAAGTACTTTATCTTCAGTCGATTCTAATATCTGCTCCTCCACTGAAAAACGTTACCTCATTTCATGATCTGTTTTTATAGAGAGTACACTGATATTTAGTGTTAAACATTTTTATATCCCAGGGAGAAAATCTAACACGCTCCCTCTAATTGGTCTTTTTTTTTACCCACATAATATTGTTACTAACTCATGCTTGAACATGTGTATTTTTACCCGATTTTCCTTCCTCTAACAAATAGATAAGCTAGGCCTTGTACACGGCTTCAGCAGCGTAAATCAAAGCTTATCTCAGTATTTTGTCTCCACCCTCAGAGCGTGTTTAGCTGGAGGCTGCTGCTCTGCACGGCGGGAATGTGTGGAAAGATGTGCACGCATAAAAGATAAATTAACCTCCACGAAACTTTGATTCAGCAAAGGTCTGAGTTGCATCTTAAGTAGACGCATGGAACCGCTGAATAACACAGATGATGCTGTGATCAGTTTTGAAAAGTCTGTTGTCTGATGAGGAGAGAGACATTATATTACTATTATGTTATGTTTGCTATAAGGATGCCAGCATTTATCAATAAACTTTCCAAAGCCCTGAAGATCTACAGCGCTCAAAACATGTTTGATCGTGTTTAAATAATTTAGCCACTATACAATAAATCCTTTAAAATATCTCCTTCCTCATGATCATATTTCCTTATATTTGGAGTGCCTGGATCGCCCTCTTGTTTTAAGCACCCTGTTTTCCCCATTTCCAAGAGCACCCAAGTCATTCTTGATCTTTGTTTGATCATACAGAGCAACCAGGAATCCACATTTTTTATGTAGTTGCCAAAAAGGAAAACTTGTACCCTTTTCTCTTTTTGCTCTCAGTGTAATTTTTATGTGTGTAGCATCACTTCAGAATCCCTCCATACACTTTATTTACAATAAATGTGCAGAAATCTGTCTCAGTGGGTTTGGTTGTACAGATTACTAAGAACTAACTCAGTACACACTGATACACGCAGTACAGTGACAGCAGCATGTCAGACTTTGTTTAACTGGACACTGATGACTATAAACTGGATCCCAGTGTCAAAGGGACAATAGATCCAAACTGTGGTACGTGGGGCGCCACCTGGTGGTAGGCAGGCCTCGCTGAAAGGCCCAACAATTGCACTCCAACTAGCCCAAGTCCTTAAGACCAAAAACTATATAATAACAGACAACAGCTATTACATGTACACATCACATTGAAATTATTTAAAAATAAGTTGTTAATTGTTTAAATGTTGTAGAAATAAAATCTTCCCTACATTAGATTAAATAAGGGACAATGTCCAGCCAGCTATACATACATGCATAGATGGATCATAACATCATAACATATATTTCAGATAGTACACGTTACAGTGTACTCAACGTAAAGTATCAAACTTCATACGTTACTACAATGTGTTTTTTTTTTTCTTCATGTGCTGTTAATATGTTATGTTATGTTGTGATTTGATTTGATATCCTTGTTGTGGTGACTCTGTGGCCCCAGCAGGCATCTTTGTTAGCTAGCTTGAGCTCCTCTCCCTGGAGGACAGCCGGGACAGGGGGTCTCCTGCTCCTCTGGTGGTCCACCACGAGCTCAGTGGTTCAGAAATTATCAATTTAATTATTCAGAAATCTTTATTGTCATTATACCAAAAGCATAATGAAATTGTGTGCACTTCCATTTGCAGTGCCTTTCAGTAGAGAAAGAATTAAAAGAGAAAAACTAAAACAAACAGTAGATAAAAACAATAAATATACAATAAATAAAAACAATAAATATATTACACTAAGGAAGCTATTTGCTATTTTAAGCAAATGGAGTGGGAGGTAGGCATGCCCTTCAGTGACCATTAACTATTTCAACAGCCCTGGGGTATGTGCTGTTTTTCAGTCGGTTTGTTTTAGTGGTTTTGCTGATACTGAGTGTTGCACCATGTGACAAAGCTGTCTGCAACTTATTCACTGGCATTCATCATGTCAACTTCCATTTCGCCAAAAAATACACTTAATGCCTTTTATTAACCTCCCTCAAAGTCTTAACTATAAATATTATTTAAGTATGGACAGAAATGGATGTAAACCACAACTTGCCGGGTTTGTGTAGGCATAAAACCATGAGGCGGTAACTCTAGTTTACAGTGTACAAAATTACTGAGGGTCGACTCAACTGACAAAAAAAACATCAGATAAGTGGTTTAGTCTACATGGTGTGGCTCACTAATAAATTAGGTGCTTATCCCACTTGTTTTGTGAGTTTAGTCTAAAGTGTCCTCACCTCAGTCGAGCCAGGCTGATGGAGGCCCTGCACTGCTGTTATAAACTATTCAGACAGACGTGATGAATGCTGGATATGAACTACCTGCAGATTGCAAATTGAAAATTTTCCGACCCTTCCTCCTCATTTCTTTATACCTTTTGTATGTGATGTGATCATGCAAGAAGTCTGCTCACATATCAAACCCCGGTGATTTCAGGATGTGGTCAGGCTCATTGGGTTACGATGCCAGCCTAATCTGATTTGGGAGCGCCCAGAGCTGTCTGTTAATGCTTTGTGGCATGATCAGATGATAAAACCCTCAATGAGACAACAATGGCAACTGCAGCCTCTGTTGATCTGTCTGACTGGCCCTCTGCCTGCTGAGCCCCTCACTATGGAAATCTCAGTGTCTCCTCCCAGCCATCCAAACATGCAGAGAATTCAAGCGTGCAGACAGGGGCTGGGGGCGATTCACTTTAAGTTCAAAATGTAGACTGAAACCACAGTCTACAGAATAATGATAAAGTCTAGGATTTTTCTTTCTGGTAGTTTCTTGGAACAGAAAATGACTGTCTCTGGGTTACTGCAGATAATCCAGCTAAAAATCCACTTTAGAGCTTCATAATAACTTATTTATAATTATGGGCAACATTTTAGTTTCCATAATTAATAATTGTAAAATGCTGCTTGTCGCTGGATCCAGACACATCGTTAGTCTTTCTATCCCTTTTACTCCCTACCTCATGTCCTCTGGCTTTCTCAAGGCTTTTCTGGAAATGCATTCTTGTGCTTTTCAATTAAACAACTATCAAATTAATTAAACAACATAATATCAAAGAGAAAAGAGGACATATAAAGATCCTTGAAGTTTACTTCAAGATATCAAGGATGCAACTGATGGTGTCTGTACTCAGAAGAACATTTGGGAGCAGCAAGAAGGATTTCTCTTTGATCTTTGGATTTTTTACATTTTCCCGCTCTTTCCCTTCTCCCCCAAGGTCGGTATAATCGATGATGACATATTTGAGGAAGACGAGCACTTCTTCGTGCGCCTGCTGAACCTGCGTGTTGGCGATGCCGAGGGGATGTTCGAGAGCGACGAGGTTGGCGCCACCCCCAAAGGCCGCCTGGTTGAACCCCTGGTAGCCACGGTGACCATCCTGGATGACGACCACGCGGGCATCTTCACGTTCAGCGAGCGCCTGGTGAGGGTGAGCGAGAGCGTGGGCACCATGGAGGTGACAGTGGTGCGCAACTCCGGCGCCCGGGGCACCGTCATCCTGCCGTACCACACCGAGTCGGGCACCGCCAAGGGAGGAGAGGACTACGAGGACGCCCGCGGAGAGCTGGAGTTCACCAACGACCAGACCACGTGAGTAAAACTGAACATCAGCAGTTTTTTGCTTTCCCAACGAAAGTTGGAACTGTTTTGGCAGGTGGACTCTGGAACAGTTTGAAAAGGTTAGCTTTTCAGGGATGTTTTGTTTTCATCATGATCGTGGCTTGTAGTGTTTCTCTCATAGAAACTTTCCAATTCAAATCAACATAGCCAGATGGTCAGAGCAGTCAGAGCATTTTTGTTTGAATTAGTGCCACTGCAAACACTGCAAAAACTCAAAATCTTACCAAGATTATTTGTCTTATTTCAAGTCAAAAATGTCTTATTTCTAGTCAAAATATCTCATTACACTTAAAATAAGACATGATCACCTCAGAAGAAACTTGTTTTTAGACAACTGTCTCTTGTTTCAAGTGAAAATTTGCTTGAAACAAGTGAAAATTTGCTTGTTTCATTGGCAAAATTTGTTTCTTGTTTCTAGCTAATTTTCACTTATTTCAAGTGAATTTTCACTTTTTCCACTGGCAAATTTTGCCAATGAAACAAGCAAATTTTCACTTGTTTCAAGTGAATTTTTACTTGAAACAAGTGAAAATTGTCTAAAAACAATTTACTTCTGAGGTGATCATGTCTTATTTTAAGTGTAATGAGATATTTTGACTAGGAATAAGACATTTTTGACTTGAAATAAGACAAATAATCTTGGTAAGATTTTGCGTTTTTGCAGTGAAGAACTTCCATATAAAGTGACATGCAGCAAGTCACAGACTCACTGAGGTGAGGGTTTGCAGAAATGACTAAAGCAGCAGTGGAACAGCACTAAGCATGGAGAGGCATCTTTTGCGCTCTGTCTCCACTGCCTCACTTCAAGGAGGGAATTGAGGATTTGACAGACTTTTCAGAGGATGAACTTTACAGGCAGCTTTTACAGAGGACTTTACAGCAACACTGATGAGTTTTGTCACCATAACAACTAACAGCTGTCACCATTTTCTTTTGAACTAGTCACTAGTTCATTCTACTCCCATTCAATTTGTATGATTTCACTGCATTATGTTTCCAATGGCGATTAATGTGTATTTGCCCATTTACTGGCGTATGTGAGCGACAGTGGAGGCGCAAATTTCTTAGACTTGCATCTCTGTTAGAGTCTCTGTTAGAGAAGCAGAATCAGTACCAGCAGAGCCCAATTTTCCTTTTTAACAGATCAGTATGTAAAAGGAAGAACTTGAAATAGTCAACCTGTAGATATTTCAAACATCTTTTTCACCTATAGACTATAGGCTTTGGTAGTCTGGATGCTGCATCCATGGACTGCTGCCACCTACTGTTCAGAATTTAAAAACATCAACGCATTTCCTTGCACTTATGGCGGTGTGGAACAAACCTGGATATTTACAATGCATCACTTTAGGTGGAATCTGGTCTCTTTCAAGAAAATATTCTGTATGTGAAAATGGCCTCAGCTTGCCGGCTGTTTTTCAGTGATGCTCTGCTGCTCTTTGATTCAGTGGCGTGCGTTCAGAGTCAGGAGCTCCCCAGTACAACCACAGACTTGGCGGCAGCTGAGCAGCTCCACTTGAATAGTCAAGTGTCTTGCTCAAGTGCACATCGACAGCAGTGGTCACTGAGGGAGGGAAAGGCATTACTCATTCACTTTTTCCACTCACATCCCCACCACCCAATTTACTGCATGTTCCTGTCTTGTTGCTGCTGGGCAGAACCTCTGCTCTTCCCGTTTGTCTCAAACGTATCTGCAGGTGGAATTGAATTTCATTTGAAATGCTCCACACTCATGTATGTCACATGTTCTCAATCTGGGGTTTGGAAACATGTAAGGCATCAGAAAATCTGTTTGCAGAGTCACAAGATTATTTATGGAATTGGAAAAAAAACTAATTTGCATTCTACAGTTTCAGTTTCTTGCTTTTTGCCATTTGACATAAGGAATCTTTGGCAGCCATTGAGCTTATTCTAAAAATTCTAGCAATTTAGTTAACAAAAAGAGGGAAAATTCACTTCATCCATTCATTCAATCACTTGTTTTCCATGCTATTCCTATTCGGGTCACAGGAAGGCTGGCGCTTATCCCAGCATGCATTTGTTAGAAGTCAAGATACTGTCAGGTCACCACAGAGCACAAACACTCAAACACACAAGTATGGCACATCAAGTCTAAAAAACAATTAAAAAAAAAAAACTATTGCCAAATTTCAAATATGTCACGCAACTCTAACGTCCCAGCAAACGTGTAAACGGAGATTTTGTGTGACATTAAAAGTATGAAGTTGATGTTTTTTGTTCTGTTTAAATGTCATCTTGCATTCAGCAAAGTGATAATACTGTAGAAACAGGCCAGAGGAGTGCAGGGAGGAGAGGAGCAGACTGAGAGGGCAAGTGAGGATGTTGGAGAGAGGGAGGGATGGAGGGAAACACTTGGGAAGTCAAACGTTGTTGTTGCGGCTCATTGTTTTTTCCCCCATGATCCTTTCCTTTTCTTATCTTACTTCACTTGTTTTTTTTTTTTGGTCGTCACCCCCTTCCTCTCCACATCACGTCTTATGTTCTCTCCACCTCACCTCACTGTTATTTTCCTCTCCTCTCATCTCCTCTCCTCTTGTTCTTTCCTCTCCTCTCATCCCCTCTCCTTGTTTCCTCTCCTTCCTTCTCCTGTCTTCTTCCTTTACCTTCTTCCACTCTCTCTCTTTCTCTCTCTCTCTCTCTCTCTCTCTCACATGGTGTGTCAACAGGTCAGAGGATTAGGGCCACAAGAAAAAAAAAATGTTCTAAGACTAATGTAAAAAAAAAATGTAAGAAAAAAACTTTGAAAATGCACCAGCACTAAGAATACCACTGCTGCAAGACTGAGGCTAGTAATAACTTCAGCCATGGTCTTCTTTGTTCAAGGTTATTATACCAAATTATTGTAATAAATTTGGGATTAAGTACCTTCAGGGCACCTCAGCAAAGGAGAATTGATTCTCATTTTCCCTGATGCCTGATCAGTTCACAGTCATAAAATACCCTCTGCATGTGAGCCATTGGTGCTTGTGCATGTATATTGAGGCTGGAAAATATTTGAGTGATGATGGGTTATGACTGCTCCAGAATTTGCATTTTCCATTTCCAGGGCACGTACTCACTTGAGGTTGAGGAAGTCTCCAAAAACTCTCTTCACTGTATAAAACTCTTTCAGAACATACACCGAATGTTTAGATAGTGAAATAAACTGGGGGCAGCATCTTTAAGTATCTCGAACACCGGTGTGTTTCATGTGTGTGTGTGTGTGTGTGTGTGTGTGTGTGTGTGTTTGTATGTCATGAAGAAGGATGCACTGTGAGTGTGAAACTGACACACACTGGCTGGTTAATTGAGTGACAGACACTTGGATTAGCTGAGACAGGGCTGCTGATGGATGATGGGAAAATGGATGTGTGTGTGTGTGTGTGTGTGTGTGTGTGTGTGTGTGTGTGTGTGTGTGTGTGTTAACCACCCAGTATTTTGAACATCCTGATCTCAGTACCAAGGGCTGTCAGTGTGCGTGAGTGTCTTCCTGTGTGTTGTTCCAGTGGCTCCAGTCAATACTACAATGAATTTAACCCTCAGTCAGACAAATCAGACTCAAATTTGCCATCTCATTTGATTTGAGCTGCAACAGAGACAATGAGATTGCCAGAAAATTCTCCGAAAACACGAATTTCATGAAACTTTATTTTGTGTTGATTTTGGCGGCCACTGTGGACAAAGGCAGTGGTGCTTCTTGGAATGAAGGCTGCGTTTCCCATGAGCGCCTCTGCCTCGTGTGGCAAAGATCTTGGTCTGGCCTTGCTGTGAAGGCGTCAACATAGCGTGTGAGAAGAGACACTTCTGGTGACATCGTGGACCAGGGGTGGGGCCCCATGTGTCATGGAGGGCCAAGAGTCCTAAGGTTTTCATTCCAACCAAAAACTGCTCTAGGTGATTTCAACGATTACCTCACCTTCAAGCAGAGAGGAGGTGAGGTAGTTTTTGGCTTAACCTTCCTATTATGTTTGGGGTCAATTTGACCCCAGTCAGTGTTTAACATCTCTAAATAAATGATTAACATCATTTTTTTTTTTGTTTTGTTTTGTTTTGTTTTGTTTTGTTTTGCTTCATATTTAATGACTTTTCCTAATTTAATGCGTACTACTGGGTAAACATGAAATTCACATGACGATATGTTTTTAATGTTCTGTACACACTTTGTACGCATCGGTTATAAATAACAAAAATTTGTACTTAGAAATAATGTAAAGCCATTAAAACACCAAAAAGATATTTCTTTCCAATTTTAGATCAATCAGTGAGATTTTATGGTGATTTGCATATTTTTCCATAGTCGCGTAATAGGAATACTGGATGTATAAGTGGGGGTGGTGTGGGGTGGGGTGGGGGGCTTATGTTATGTTTTATTTAAAGGGCTATTGAGGTTGTCAACAAAGAAACATTTAGTACCTGACACATAAACTTTGGTAACAATTTTAATTATAATAATTTTGTGGAGGTTTAAAGTGCTGGGGTCAGATTAGCCCCAAACATAAAAGATGTTTGTAAATTTGAACATAACAGGAGGGATAAGAAGCTGTAGACTCTTGGCCCTGCGTGGCCCATGGATCCCCACCCCTGGCCTGGACCATGGCTGACTGCAGCCAATGCTCAAAAGTTTGCCTTAGCTTTACTTAAAAACATAACTAAACAGCAAAGTGGTGATGACATTTCATACAAGGGAGGAAGCGGGAAGAGACACAGTAATGTTTTTGGGTCGGGGGCTAGCCAGGGAGCCAGGCGGGGGCTGAGGAGTGGGTTAAATGTGAAGCGGATCTGACAGTTAACGCGGGCCGTGGGGGAGCTGTGGAGTTCAAACCGATACATATCAGTATGTTAACATGAGGCTAACCCACAGGTTTACCAACTGCATTAACGTTAAATTAGGTCATATATAATTAATACGGAGCCTCGGAGTCAGCCTCAGCCCGACGTGTCTCAACACAGACATATATAGCCTGGGATAATGTAAACAGACTCGTCCAGTCTGCGTGCCACAAATCATTTCATGTGATTCCACAGGGCCTGCGACCGTGACAAGCATTTAGACTAACAGTAAAGAAATAGTCAGTCGTCTCACTGATGGTCTCGTTTGCTTATGTCGGCTATATAGAGGCATCAGGATTAGACTGAGACTGTTTCATACAGTTAAAACTCCTTGTAGTCACTTAAAGAAAAGCTAAGTGACAGGATGACTCAGTTTATTACATTAAGGTCGTCTTCCTTATAGCACACAAGCTGTCTGAGAGCAGGAATCATTAAACACAAAGTGGGTCAAGCTTTAGATAGCAGATGGCTTGAGGCACCTTATTAACCTTGAGCAATCTTCGTAACTTATCACGTGAGCATCGCATATTCATATCAGCCCATAGACATGCCTTATATTCATGTCAAGCGTCAGCAAAAGTCACACCTCTCAATAAATCCATTCTGAGAGGTAACTTAATAATTATGGGAGGGTGGCTGGTGATTAATTAATTCCAGCATGACTGGATTTTTTGTTATTTTTTCCACCCCTTACAATGTTTTTATCATGGCATATATTGCTTTTATTTCTTTATCTCAATGGTTTTGCAAATATACATTTTTAGATGAGCACTGTCTAAATATTACTGGTTACTCCCAGTAAAGAAGTTATAAACTGTAAAAACCTTAAAAATAAACAGTGACCAGAACGTCTGTCAAAATGCAAAAATTTGTAGCCTGGTTTTACTGTTTCACCAAATGCACCTTGCAACATGTCTTATCCACAGAATTAATCAGCTCAATATGTATGAAAAAACTGATGTGTATTACTTTCACAAACAACCTCAAAGGAGAGGAAACATAAAACAAATGAGCAAAACAAGCTGAGACTGGTAATCGAAACAGACTGCAAATGAATAATGACATTTCCAACACTCCCACAGTGGGGTACATGAGGCGGGGTGGATACTAAATATAGATCATTTATAATGAATTCTAAAAATTGTACAAAACTTGTTGTAAGCCAGTAAGATCAAAACTACTGCTCACATGGAAAAACTTACCATGACCTCCTTTTTTTTTTTTTTTTTTTTTTTTTTTTTACATTTTTTTCACTGGGCCAAATTCAGTTCAATCACATGTTTTGCGTTTCAACAGCAGGTTCATTGCTGTAACTTTCCTGCCGTGGCTTTTTATTACCGTTCTGCTTCCCTCGTCGTCTTCATCTCATCTAATCATCTTCAGCCCTTTTTTTTCTCGCTCTATCATTTTCACGCCACATTGCTCCCAGTCAGGGTGACTGGCCGCCAATTGCGTCTGTCCATCTCTCCACCCTTAATATTTTGTTCACTCTCTCTCTCCGTCTGTCCGTTCTTTGCCTCGCTGCTTTTCTATTTTCTGTCACTGTGGGTCTCCTCTCCATCTCTCCACTTTTTCATCCTGTGTCAGTTCATAAACAACCTACCCTGCCTCGTTCTTTCTTCTCTCCATCTTTATTTCCCCCCTCATCCCTCTCTTTATACCCCTTTACCTTCTCTCTCTCTTTCTCTTTCATCTCTAGGTTTTGCTCTGTTGTCAACATATATTTTCTTCTGTTGTCAGGGAGCTGGTTTCCGTGGCGACATTTCAGTCAGTCTGTCCTGACTAACAAGTCTTGTCATCATCATTTCCTCTTCACTTACTCTTCCAACACCAGTCCATCATTCCCCCAAAACCTCTTTAATGTCTGTTCTTACCGAGGCAAACGTCTGACTCTGTCACTCTCTTTTTTTTTGTTTGTGCTTCCCCAACTCTTTACGTCCCACACGTCCCTCTCTCACTCTTTTCTTTTCTCCTATACCCATTAGTCATCAAAGAAAGGATGACTGATTACCCATTCTGTTTTTAAAGGTCCCATGTGTATATCACTGTCAAACATAATTAAACACAATGTAAACAAAGGAGACCTCAGAAAAGACGACTGGTAGCCCCTGTCACACGCTATAGTATTATCTGTGCTAAATATGAAACCGTGTACCCTCCTGCTGCAAAATGGATGTTGCTTTCTCCAGTCAATGTTTTCTCTTTCTATTTGTCGAAGAGGAAAACATCTTGGAATTTTTGGAAGATATATTTTCATGAACCTTTCATTCCCTCCACCACCTGCCACAGGCTGGGAGAGCTTCAGCTCCGTTTGCTCTGGAAGAACAGCGCCCTCTTCCTGTTTTGTGCCATTAAGCAGGTTTTCGGACAATTCCAACTTTCTGATACCAGACAGCAGCCACCAGGGCTGAGTGTTGAAGCCAGTGCACGGGTGCCTCCAAGAGCAGTTCTTCCTAATGGACACCAGGTGGCACCTACGTTTGCTTCAAAAAAAGAATCTGAATATATAGAAGTCAGCGAGAAAAATACTCTTGATTTTGTTACCTGTACAAACAATAAATAATCAATAAACACACTATGAGGTAATGGTCTCAATTGCTAGTTTCAGGTTTTCCTAAACATTCCTTGATTCTTATTTTAAAAATGTCCCCATCAAAAAGGCTAAATTAAAAAATATATATATATATATAATATAAATTGGAATATGTTTTTAAGGCGTGGTTATCTTTTGATTGACAGGTCATTGTCTGGAGCCACAATGAGAAGGTCCACTACATCGTCTAGCTAGAAGTCCCATCGTAGGCACATGTGTAGCCACAGCAGTCTGTTCAGCATTCAGCTGCTCTGACAGACCTGCTAAAGATACTGCTGTACATTTTTTTTCAGTGAGTTTGCTTTTTTTGTAGCAAGCTTTTAGGTAGCTCAGATTAGACTAATATTCGCACTGCTAATTTTAAAGTCCTCTCCACTCAAAAATGTGTTTTTCTTATATTTCTGTCCCCTAAAATGTGTGATCTTGACTCTACTGACTTGTATCTGCTTGTGCTTTGTCACTAGAGAGGTGTTTTCACACTCCTCTACTGAAGGCCCCTGATGTCTGAGTGTCAGACTGACCCTGGGCCAGCTGGATTTGCTGCATCACAAATCCAGCAGCCAAGCAGCCATCAGCTGACGGGGCGCTGCTTTGCGTGCGGTCAGAGTGCTGCTGCTGGACTGCTGCCCCTGTTCTTGTTCCTGTTCTTGCTGCTTCACATGAACAATACTGGTGTAACTAAGAGATTTGCTGAGGAAAATATGTTTTCTGGATTAGATTATGACACATGGCACACTGTTCACGACTGTTGTCAGACAGGCCGGTGTGCCAGCAGGCAGGGACTATTTGCATATTCATAATTCTGCGCATTTATAATGAGGGCAAAGTTTAGAGTTATACTTACGGCACTAAGGATGTCTTTTCATGGGAAAAAAAAACTCCAAAACATGAAATACTGGTGAACAGAGATTATTTTTAGGGGCTTTATAGGAGCTTAATAAATGACTGGAGGGAAGGTTTACTTGACCTCTTACAGCTTGCTTGTTGGCTAACAGCAGCATTTGTTACCAAGTGGTTCCCTCTCAAGTCGCCCCTGTCATTTAAATGGGTTTTCCACAAGTTGTCGGACTCAGAGATATTACAAGATTTGAACACCTGTTAAAGTCAGGGCTTCAAAAAGTCCATTCAGAAACCAATGGGCACCATTAGTTTGATACAGCCAGTGGTGCATATTCACAGTGGGGGTTATCCTGTGTGGCCCCTGTCTGCCTCTGCAGCTCCACTCCAGCAAACGGAGAGTTTTTCACTCAAGGCAAACTTTCCATTAGCTTTTGAGACAGGAGAAAGTGTTTCTCCGTCCCCAGCTCTCTGATGTCCATCATTACCATGGCAGACGTGTCTGTCTCATTCGTTTTCTTTCTTTACAGATCCATTTCTCTTTTCCTCCCTCTCTGATGTCCTTCATTACTACAGCAAGCACATCTCTACGTCCCTCCTTGGTTTTCAATGATATTCTGCCAGTGCTGGAGTGGTAAATGACTCTGAAGTCTAGTCCACTTCTACCATGCGGCAGACCAACTTTTACATTTACATTTTAGCCATTAGGTTGTCCTTGGTTGTCCTTCGTGTCAGAGGAAGCCTTTTTCTGCAATTTACCAGTTAAACTTGGAAGTTGTTCTGGAACCATAGTCTGAAGCAGTGGGGGAACAGGAAGTTGGTCGATGGTCAGTGACTTCCTGTGTTGCTTTATGGCACTTTTCCCCGTGCAGTGATGAGTCTTTGACGCAGGATCTCCTCAGAGTTGGCAGAGACCTGGCGGACTGTGGCTCCCCAGCGTGTCCGGTCTCTGGCAGACTCCTCCAGCTCCTCTGGGCTGATAATAGAGGTTGACTCTGACTTGGAGTCTTTGTGCCATTTCTTTGCTCAGCCTTGTTCAGGCTGCAGGCAAATCAGATTTGTTTGCAGACTGTCTGCACTGTTATTAGCAAGTGATCGGATTGGATTTGTGTCTCCGGACATTGCCAACGTATCTGCACAGGTTGCCATGGTAACAATGTTAGGTGTCACTAAGGGCCTACTCACATTAGGCCCAGTTGCTCTGTAACGTGCTGAAGCATAAACACTCCCCCTTCCCCAGTCCCCTGCTGGCCTGCACTCACATCACCCAAAGCCCAACCGCACTCAAGTGCGATACGACACATGCATGGCCCAGTGTCATAATAAATTGACTTTTTTCATACATGGTTGCAGCAGCACAATGGACAACGACACAGACAACATGGTTGATTATTGATTGTGCAAGGCGACGATTCGCAGTTAATCACGCTGCACGCATAAAACGATTTTTGCGGAGGCAGAAGGAAACACGGGAGGGACGGTTGCATGATTTACGTCATACCCACGTTCGCGCACTGCGTGCGTGACCATGCATGTGCTCGTGCATGAATGCCCGTACCGTGCCGAAGCACACCCCCTCCAACCGTGCCAGAGCTGAGGAAGTGTACTGTACTGAAGCACGGAACGGAGCGCTTACACTAGTCAAATAATCTGGGTTTTAGGGTCAAACGTGCTTGGGCACGGTACGAACAGGGTAATGTGAGTAGCCCCTAACTTCATACACTATTCACAAAAAGTTAGGGATATTTGGCTTTCGGGTGAAATTTATGGAAAATATAAAAAGTTCACGCTACAGTGATATTATATCATGAAAGTAGGGCATTTAAGTAGAAGCATACACTGGTGATTTCCTCATCTCAAACAATTTCTTGAAACAAAAGCCAACAACAGTGGTGGATATACCACAACAAAAAATGTCAATGTCTCAATAACTTGTCATGTGCCCTTGAGCATCAATTACAGCTTGACAACGACGTCTCATGCTGTTCACAAGTCGACTTACTGTCTGCTGAGGCATGGCATCCCAATCTTCTTGAAGGGCGGCCCTCAGGACATTGAGGTTCTGGGGTACAGAGCTCCAAGCCTCTACACGGCGACTCAGCTGATCCCATAGGTTTTCTATGGGATTCAGGTCTGAGAAAGTGCAGGCCACTCCATTTGAGGTACCCCAGTCTCCAGCAGCCATTCCCTAATGATACAACCTCGATGAGCTGGAGCATCAAACACCTGATGTGAATTTTGCCGTTAAACTCCTTGTTAGAGAACAGCAACTTGTGCAAAAAGTACTGAAACATTGAACAGTTGGACATGTGCATTCAAAAGTTTACAGAAGGTCACATTAAGTTCACCTGTAAAGGTTATAATGCATTTTAGGTTCATCCTGAAATTTCACCCGAAAGCCAAATATCCCTAACTTTTTGTGAGTAGTGAATGTTGGTGACGTAAATCTCCTACGTGGAAGCAGGAGAAATGTACAGAGGCCTCGCCCCAAAGTGCCAGCAGACAGATTATTGAAATGTCTGTTGTTCTGTGTGTTGTCCTCCATGCGGCTCTGCTAGTAGCAGCATGGATTATATCTCTGTCACTCTCAATTTGACGTTGTCGTTGTGTCGCATTGTGAGTGGCATGATGGACAGTTTGAAATATGATTTGAGCAGCCAGAGCGCCCGGACTGAGATGCGTCTGTAGAAATCTGGTTGGAATCACATGTCAATCCACCTCCAAATGTGGTTCGGATCTGATTTGCAAAAACTGTGTTTCATGTGTTTTTTGCTACCCAGACTTTCTAAAATCAATCTGGATACAATCTGGATATGCCAAAAAAATGGATTTGGGCTGGCAGTCTGAACAAAGCCATGCAGCAGGCGTCTGGGCAAAACTGGCTGGGGCTAATATGGGACATTCCAGTTACGGGACAGTCCCCCTTTACCCACAAAGCCACACTGCTGCCTTTACATCTGCAGTATCAGCATGAATAAAACCCAGCCATAGTTTTGGAATAAGAATGATACTGCAGTGTATGTGTCTATTTCAAGTTACGCACATCAGTGTGATGCATCATATGTGCTGTTTGTATCATTAAGACTGATAGGCAAAGCTATTTCACAAATAAAAAGGTGTGTGTCAACTAGGTTACATGAGTTCATCACCATCCACTAAACCCGTTTTCAATCTCTCATTTCCCCAGACTCTGACACTCTCTTATTTCTTCATTTCTGCTTCTTTGCAGCCTCTCTCTCTCCTTCTCGCCGTGATTTACACCACATTTACACCAACAGATGATCAGCCGCAGAGAGACATTGCATTACATTCATTCCCGTGAAAAGAGAGCTGTGAAAATGACTGTCATTTTCTGCAATCTAACACTGAATCATCTGGCACTGACAGTCTTTGCCAGAAAATGCTGACAAGTGGTTCACTTTCAGTGGAATTGGAAGACTGAGCGGCAACAGAAACCTTCGCTTTGCAGCTCGGCAGTGCCATGAAACGGAATGTTTTCATCAGCATTCCCTCAAAAATGCGTGCACATGGAAAACAAACAAGTTAAACTGATTGACGCAGGAAAGACTTTATTTTAAGATGACGATTCAGTCTTACCACTCAGAAATGTGTGCTTGTCAACATTTTAGATCCCCGCTTGCACTTTTATGCAAAGAAAATCAGACGGTGACATTCAACATCCTGTAAATTCAGTTTTCCAGTGCCTGTCAAACAGGAAGAAATATCCACTTCACATAGTTTACTCCAGAACACTTGGATTCAAAAATGCAATATATCAAAAAAAAAAAAAAAATGCAAAAAGGCACGTTTCCTTCATCTTAAAGGATGTAGAAACTTGGCCATTGATAAAAATAAACCTATGGTGACTTTCTCTTTGGAAAACATTGTAATACCTTTATTTATTTGGTTACTGCATATTGCAAATTTAAAAATAGCTGCTTAAAAGAAGCAGAAATATGAAGACATGAATTAGCTGAAGTTTGTCACATCAGAACTGAAGTACAGGATCTAAAGGCATCCAAAGACTGTGGATGCCTGCTGTGAAAGAACAATTTCTTTTTAAAGTTGGCTCAGTCAGTCAGTCAGTCAGTTTGTTATAGGATATTACAGGATATTTCATTTGGACAGTCTTCATATTAAGTGTTACTCTGCCCCACACACACAGCTCCTCTTCCTCTGGCTATAATTAATGTGCAGCATCGCCATAGAGGACACGGATCTCCCCCTTCTCCCCTCTGCCGTCCTCTCTCATTAACCTCTCCTTTCTTTCTTTCTTTCTTTCTTTCTTTCTTTCTTTCTTTCTTCCTTCCTCCTCCCTCTGTCGTCCGTCTCACTTCTAAATCACCTCTCTGTTCTTCCCTCAGCCACAGGTGCTTCATTCCCAGTCGTAGCTCTGCTCCTTAGCATTTTCAGAGCCAAAGTGCCACATTTCTTCATCATCATCATCATCATCATCATCTTTCTCTTTGTCCTGTTTGCTTTCTATCATCCATGTTATTGCCCATTTTATTGTTTGTGTTCAGCTGGTGGGTTTTTTACTATGAATTGGCTTGCAGAAGATTTTCTCCATCTTTTCTTCCTAATATGTTTTTTTTTTTTTTACTCAGTAACACTCAGCTGGGCTTGTTAGTCAGGACTGTTGGGCTTTTCAGCATGCTGTTTGGCATCTTGTTTTGTCTCCTTGTATTTTATTTTGTCTGCATAAGCCCCCGGTATTCATTACTTATTTGCACTCATCATTTTGTTTGGCGGTTTCTGTGTGTGAGGCTTTAGTCTTATGTGGATTCATGAAGAGCCCCTCCTGAGCGCTGGTCCAGATTCAAACAGAAAATTCATGAGGCTGGGTTTGAGGAGACTAATATTATCATTCATGTCATTCATGAAGGAGAGATGGGAAGTCCAACTTGTCAACTTGTCTTAACAAGAGGCATTTTCAGTCCTGCGTTTCCAGCCAGGGGCGATGCTAATAGAAGCACACACACGGCTTCATATTCATTTTCAGCCCAGAGCAGAAATCTTCACCGCGAGGATGAATTCAGCTCTGCTTGGGAGCCGGCGCTGAAATGTTTCCCTGTGGGGAGAAGTGATTTCCCCGCGGCGAGAAATGTAACATGGAAACAACAAGGTCAAGCTCAGCCTATGTTGGCAGCATTTGGAGGAGCCAATTGCAACAGCTGACATCAGCAAACAGCCACTATTCTACTGGGATAGTAATATTATCTGGAAAAATAAAATGCCAGCTTCTATGTGCCAGAAATTATATTCATGAGAACATTAAAAACAAATAAACAAGAAGAGTTTTGTGTCTTTTCTGTTGAGCTGATGTTGGGGAAAAACATCAATACAGCATTTAAACCCAGCTTTTTACCACCAACATACACCGCAGTCATGTTGGTATGGTTACACTGTCCCTGGTGATCTAGATAATATATTTGACAAATTCTTTAAAAAGGAGTGTCTCTTCAACTCGGGGTTAAAATAGCAAGTGTGAAAACACCCCCTCCGACCCCGGGGTGAGGGTAACCACCAAAGCAGATGTGAAAAGGAGCGGGGGTGAGGTTGAGGGTAAGTGGCTCGGAGGTGACGAGGCTGCATGTGAAAAGTGTCAAGACTGCCAGAGACTCATCGAGACTGTCCAGGGCTTCTGTGCAGGTGATTTTAGTCTTCTCTGTAAGTGGGAGAAATCGTGTTGAGGTAGAAAATCAGTCTGTTCACGAGCAGTAAAGACAAGGAGAGAGGAAGGCCGTGGTGGCTCAGCTGGTAGAGCGCGTACCGCCTCTCAAGGCTGAGTCCTTACTGCAGCCACCCGGCTTCCATTCTGAGCCAGGCCCTTCACTGCATGTCGCCCTCTACTGGCACTGTCAAATAAAGCTGCTGCAAAATACTGGAAAAAAACAGGGATCATTTTTGACCCACTTATGTTTCTTATGTATCAAGGGGTTAAAATAAGTAAATAAATAAATAAATATTATGATTAGAAAGAGGACGTGAACGTTGCTCCATGCAGGAAGCTCATGTTTGCAATGTTTGCAATGTGGCTGCATATGCATGGTCATGCACGCAGTGCGCGAACATGGATATGACGTAAATCATGTGACCGTCCCTCCCCGTTTCCTCCTGCCTCTGCAAAAATCGTTTTCTGCGTGCAGCGTGATTAACTGTGAATCGCCACCTCGTGCAATCAATAATCAACCATGTTGTCTGTGTCGTTGTCCGTTGTGCTGCTGCAACCATGTATAAAAAAAAGTCGATTTATTATGACACTGGGCCATGCGTGTGTCGTATCACACTTGACCGCGGTTGGGCTGTGGCGGGTGCATTTATCCAAAACGGCTTCAAGTACAAACAAGAGCAGCGAGGGCTGTGCCTGTCGGACTCGTCCATAAGGCCAGACAAAAAAAAATTCTGGGTTCCGGTTCCCGACCGAGTGTCCCATTTAACCCCCGAGTCAGGTTATTTTATTGGCCTCTGTGTAAAAATAAAATTAAAAAATAAAATAAAGGCACTATGGGACCGAGTGTGATCTTGTTGGCGTTGGTCAAAAGTTAAGCAGGGCTTTTATTTTGATGTATGTTGCACTTGCCTTATTTGTGATGTTCTCGCGTAACTTCGGAAAATAACTTCATGGAATCACACGCCACCAACAGCACTGGCTGGAAAGAATGGACTTCCGCACGGTGTAAAATAAAATAAAATCCCTACCTACCCATCCTTCCCATGAATAAATAAAATAAAATAAATCCCCCCTACCCATCCTTAAAATGCCAAATGAAATAAAAAATAAAATAAAATAAATCCCCTACCTATTCATGCCCTTAAATGACAAGGAACCGGAACCCAAAGTATTTTGTTGTTTGGCCTAAAAATGTTTAGTTGTTGTTTCGTTTTGAGAACCTTTCCCCCCATCAGGGGTCTGATAATGACTGTTTCATTGGAATTTATTGAAGCCGGCGGTGTGGAACTTTCTGCTTCAGTATGACGTGTCTCTTTGCTGTGGCAGTGAATTAAATGCTGCTTGGAAAGCACCTTTCTGGGACGCTTTAAATCTTCACGTCTAAAGAAACACAGGAGGAAATAAATGTGAGAGGGTCATGAAGGTAATTAGCCATGCTGTAATTTCAATTACACACCTCCAACAGAAACTGGGAAGTGTGTCTGATTGAAAATGCATCGCTCCAGGCCAGCCGCAGGTGCCCCAGTGTGGTAATGTGGCCCGCTCTGTAATGTCTGCAATAAAGCAAAATGCAGCAAGTTTTATTAGAGGGTGACACGTTTCATCATCATTGTTTGAACTCTGAATGAAGTAAACATTTCTTTATCTGTAGAAGTTCAGCATCGTAGCTTTAACCTTAGCAGGGTTAGTGCTCTAACTAACTGAGCCACAGCATCTGTCTCCTGTTCCTCTTTACTCTCTCTTGTATGTCTCTCTCTCTCTCTCTCTCTCTCACTGTCTCTCTCTGTCTCTCTCTCTGCCCCCACCGTGGCCTGAATTATTGATCTCACTTCCTGTTTCCTGCATCCTGCTCCCCTCTGCTGTGATTTACATGGCAGACAGCCCCCATCAGAAACAACAGGGAAGGACGCTACTGTTTGTGCGGCTCCATACAGTGTGTGTGTGTGTGTGTGTGTGTGTGTGTGCATCTAGAGGTCTGCTGAGGCCAACACTCAGTAAATCGATAACAAGGACAGTCTGTTGTGGAGCAGCTATGGGTGTTACATTACCTATTGATGAAGTGCTTTTCTTTGTGTGTGTAGAGAAGAGAGAGAGAGTGTGTGTGTGTGTGGGCAGGCACATGCTTCCCGCATATGTGCGTGTGCAATATTGTGTATGTACTCATGCATACATGTCTGTTATATGATTAATATTTTACACTCCACTTTTTATTGACAGCAGAAGTACAAAATACAGCATGTCTCACAATCCTGTTGTGTGTGTGTGTGTGTGTGTGTGCACGTGCGTGCGTGCAGTCAGACTCTTCAGGTGCGGATCATTGATGATGAAGAATATGAAAAACATGAAAACTTCTACATCGTGCTGGAGGAACCTCGCTGGCTCAAGAGAGGAATATCAGGTGTGTATTTTGTTTTTTCTTTCAATTATTTATCCAGTGAAGGATTTGCGGAGTAAGCACACTCTTACAGCCTAACGTTAGCACTCTTGCGCAAAGGCACCTCGGCAGCCGCGTCACCTTCATAATCCAAGATGACACATTATTGATCTCCAAGGGGACGTGAAGTCTTTGGACATGCAAAAGTAATAAGACTCAGCAGGTGAAACCAAATTAAATGTGAGCTCATGAATATAAGCAGAAACAAGTAAACAAGCTGTGTCCCTCATGAATGATGCAGGCATCTCATGAGCCAGTCAGCTTTAAAAAATGCACCATCATTCCACATATTTTCACACCTGGACAGTCTCATATATTTTCAAGGGTCAGAAAGTTTGTTCTTTGTTTCTCCGAGCTACATTATATCTCATCCCATCACTTTTGCTCCTGCAATGCTTTGATTTCGCCACAGGGATCAATAAAGCTCCATCTTATCTTTGTCACACAGACAGACACACACACACACACACACACACACACACACACTTTCAGAGTCCCATCTATCCATTTCTACAAAAAGCCACAAATTGAGGCTGCTTCAGTTTGAACTGTGGAGAGAGGAGGAAAATCTTACCAAGATTATTTGTCTTATTTCAAGTCAAAAATGTCTTATTCCTAGTCAAAATATCTCATTACACTTAAAATAAGACATGATCACCTCAGAAGTAACTTGTTTTTAGACAATTGTCTCTTGTTTCAAGTGAAAATTTGCTTGAAACAAGTGAAAATTTGCTTGTTTCATTGGCAAAATTTGTTTCTTTGTTTCTGCAAATTTTGCCAATGAAACAAGCAAATTTTCACTTGTATCAAGTGAATTTTCACTTGAAACAAGTGAAAACTGTCTAAAAACAAGTGACTTCTGAGGTGATCATGTCTTATTTTAAGTGTAATGAGATATTTTGACTGGAAATAAGACATTTTTGACTTGAAATAAGACAAATAATCTTGGTAAGATTTTGTGTTTTTGCAGTGTGCAGGGATAGAGTTGATGTTTTTTCTCTGTTTGTCGCCCACTTTCACAAGATTTTTGTTTTTCCTTGAATGGATCGACAACCTAATGAGCAGTTGCCTCTAGCAGAGAATGTCAGAGGAAATTAGACAAGACACTCACAGACTGAGGCAATCAGTGTGTGTTAATGGTAAATAAGATGACGCACAAGGCTTGGAAAGCGAGAGAGGGAGGTATGCTGAGAGTGTGATGGTGAGAAAAAAACAGAGAGAGAGAGAGAGAGAGAGAGGGAAAGAGTATTGAGCGTGAAAGAAAGAACACAATGCAATAAAATGGCAGGTTTCTAGTGAAGTGAATCCACTCAGTGAGGAGCCACTTTCTAACAGCTCTGCTTCTCTTAATTGTAAGTTAATTGTGAGTGTGGATTTGTGTCTCTCTGTTTGTGTTTACACTGTAACTTTGTCTGGATGGGGCTGCTGAAGTGGGTGTTCATGTATTATTAAAATGTTCTTTTGTTGCCTTGTTGCTGTCACGCTAAATGCCTGCTGCAACTAATCACTGGTTTTCCCCTCTCCCTTCCCCTCTTTTTCCCCTCTCCTCTTTGCAGCTCTGCTCCTCAACCAAGGTAAGAGCCTCTGTTCTTACTCTCAGGGCTTCAGATACCACAAAATAACGTTTTAGCAGATATGGACGCCAAAGGCACGTTGTATAAAGAGGGAGAAAGTTGGAACTAGGGATGCTAACCGGTGGCCGTTTGACCGGTTGTTGACCATTTGAACTTTAACCGAATAATCTTGTCGGTTAATTTTAAGGCCGAACGTGTCGTCGCCGACACAAATGTGCATGTCGTATTGTAAATACCGTAACTTCCGTAAGGTTTGCTCTATCGAAAAAATTCCTACTGTTCCTGAAAGCTAAGAAGTTGCTCATGAACCCACATACAGTTTAATACAGTAAATATGGCGACAGGACGCTCTGCCGGGGTTGGATTACATCATTATGCACAGAGCTCAGCTCGGTAGAGACAGACCGGAGAAGCGAGCCAAGCTTATGGTGATCACGTATAGTTTTGAACAAAGTATGTCATGAAAGTCTGCGGAGTCATAAAACCACCAAGCAGACTCATCGAGGAGTCTGGAGACAATATTTTTCACGAGGACAGAGAGATTTCTTCTACACCACAGTAAGCAGCATGTGTAAATTACATAATGTTTGTAGGATATCATGTAGGCTATGTACAATATTTGACTTCGGAATGAATGGTGTTCCATATTATCTTATGTCTGAATTGGTTTTGGGCCTGCTGAGGGGACATCTGTGGTATAGAACAGACACGGTCACGTTCTTGACTGTCACTAAACTTTACAGAGTCAAATAATATTCTCGGTTAACCAAAATAAACCGATTAATGAGGCCCGGTGGTCGACCAAGAAAATTTTCCATTTTCGCCATCCCTAGTCGGAACAGCATTGGACACAGAGTGAGACCATGTCCAGTTTCTGTGTTGGTGCCTAAACCTAACCTTCTCCTAACCTTAACCAAGTGGTCTGGTTGGATAACCCTAACCATGTGACACTGACGGGTGAGAAAAGCAAGGAGGGCTGGCGTGCCTCATCCTTTGGCATCAGTATCCAACACGAGGGCCATGACAAAGCATCAGTACCTGACGACCGGGGATTGAGAATGTGTTGTTTAAGACAAATTAAGACAAAACAAGTTCCTGCCCAGGCCTGATCTCACCTTTAGGAGATTGTTTGTGACTCCAAACCAAACTTACGCCTAAAGTTTCTGAGAATCTGCTATGAAACAGCTACAAATTTTATCAGTAAGATGTTTAATCAAAGCCTGACCTGTATCCAAGCACTTAAGCAAGAAATTTAAGTCAGACTCAGTCATCCTGCTGGATTTTCAGTTTTCTTGTTGGTCTGAATGAGTTAAGGCCCATCTCCTGTGGTTATTGTTGCTAGGTCGGACAAGGTTATAGATGTACAAATGTTATAGATCAGGGGTTTTCAAATTCTCAAGCTTAGCATTTTGGCAGGGGCACTGCCCCGAGGAATATGTAGCTGCTGTTTGACCCTAAACACATTTGACAGTTGACCTAAGCTAGCTTAATATTGCTGTTTGATTGCATAATATGGCTGGTGCTGTTTGGAATATGAGTTTACCATGAAGGCTTGTGGGTAAAACTTGAAGGCAGCACATGATGAGTACTTGATATGAACATTATGCATTATGGGTGAAGTAGCCCTTTAAGATGTATTCTTTGTAGTTATGGATCTAAGTAATTCTGAATGGATGCAGCTCATTGTCTTCCACATTCAACACCCTTTGGATATATATATATATCTTTAATTTCATTTGCAGTGGTTTTGAATGGATGCAGATTTTTCTTTCACTTGCAGTCCCTGTGCCTCCGTGCACTGCCATGGACAGGGACATTGTTTACGCCGCCGTTCATTGTAATGCCACAGGCTCACATTTCTGACGCCTCCTCTCAATCTTGCTTCAGGGTGCTTGCTAGATATTTGTCTGTTTACATTTGGATCACAGCAAAATTGGCCTCTTACAAATGAGGCTCAGCTAAGGCTCGTTTTGCCTGCCTCCGCTGTGTGCCGAGAGCAGATACATCACAGAGTACGCAGCCTTTCATGGAAAACCAGAGAGAGAGAGCCTGCAATGGCAGTGCTTTATCATCACATTATGTCTGAATATTCAATTTCTTTTTATGACATTTTATGTCTAGTAGGCAGAAGAGGGAGTAAGTTGAAAGTTTGATTTATGTTTTGTCTAAATCTCAAAGTGGGGCTACAACAGAGAGGAGTGTCCCTGCCCAAAGACAAGAGAGGCTGCAGATTAACCCTTTTTTGTTCAGATTAACTTCTGCTAGGAAATCCCAGCTTCTCAGAAAGAGGCAAATCAAAACTTAAAAGCAAAAGCAAAGTAAGACTGTATCCTAAAGCAAGTTTAGCCAAAGCTGGGCTCAACATTGAGCTGAACCTGTTGATGAAAGATTTTTTTTCCACCATTTCCCCCACCACCAACCACAGAGACTAAGATATTTATGTCCAAAGCTTGCTGACAGCATATTTCATCATTTTCAGGTAATGATGTCCTTCACACTTTCAAAAAAAAAAAAAAAAAAAAATCAATTCCCTTTCTGCGAATGGGGTCACCAAAGTGCAACACCACCTAGCGTCACTTTAAACCCAATTTATAATATTTAGAGGCAGACAAAGCATCATTTGGAAACTAAAAGATCAAGGAAGTGCTCTCAGAGCGGGAAGCCCAGCAGAGCACTGACACGTAATGTCTGACCGGCATGTTGAAAGCTATTTCTCATTATCCCCAGCAGCACGTCAGCAGCCTGTCTGTTGGATTCACAGGATGGGAGCTGCTCCCTCTAGAGAGGGCTTTCTGGTGACGGCTGGGAAATGTTGCAGCTAAAATCAAGCACCTCAGAGTGAAGTGAAGCCAGAGGGAACCGACTCCCCACTTCAAACCTCTCGTGAAGCATCAGGCTATTTCAATCAGGAGATAATTATTATAGGAATGAAAGAGAGTGAGAAATGTGAAGTAACATGAAATTTATTTATGAACAAGAATAATGTTCTGGCAGGAAGTAGATCGGCATGGGAGGTGATCCCATGAACTAAGAGCTCCTGTATGTGAAAGAGCTCCCCCACAGAGTCTGGACACCGGTGGTGGTGATGAGAGTGGAGACCTCGATGCTGGGACGTCGTCATCAGAGGGAAACCTCTGATCGGAGGGTTTGATTACAGAGCAGCCAGACAGCCACGGATGAGGTGGTGGAGGGGTGGAGGAGGGTCACAAAAAGCCACGGCCCTGAGATGACAGCTGTTTGACAGTAGAGAGAGAGCACTTTTGAAGTTTGACAGCTTACAAGTGATTGGCTAAAGGCAAGCATGTCAAGCTGTGATTGGTTGAAGGCAGGAACGAGCTGGCGGAGCTCAGACAGTGGGGAGCTGCTCAGGCATGCACAAAGAGACAGTCTTCCTGTCTGAACTTTCACTTAGCTTCATTTAACTTATTTCTTTTAAGAGCACGTGTTCCGACTGCAGGAGAGAAGCCACCTCCCTGAGTGGCTGCCTCTGCGCTGTGGCTGCAGCGAGGAGGCTGTTCTCCCGTCACGTCCTGCTCGCTGCACAGGGACAGCTGCAGTGAATACACGTCTGCCACAGGTTGCTGGGAAAGCAGAGGCATAGACAGTGATGTAATGGCGTGGCTCTCTCGCTCTAGCCTGTGAAAAACAAACTGATTCTTTGGAGGGTCTCAAGTTTAACCAACTTTGAGCTAATGCTAACAGGAGTAAGGGTGTACAGTTGTCCCTCGCTATAACGCGGTTCACCTTTCGCAGCCTTGCAGTTTTGCGGATTTTTTTTAGTGCAATTTTGCATGCTTTTTTTTTTTTTCTTTACAGCGCATTGTGTTCTGCGTCCTTATTGGCTAAGGGAGAACCTGCACATTGTGTTCTGCGTCCTGATTGGCTAAGGGACTGTAGACCATTGTCAATCAATCTCCTCCGTGCCAGGTCTCCTGTACAGTACAGAATGCATTCATTCTATAATACTGGACTTATTTTTCTACGAAGGTTTGAACTTTGAGAGTTTAAACAAGAGAGAAAAGTGAGAAAATGTTAATGCCTGTCTGAGAAAAGTGTATAAAGTGTGTAGTGAGGGGTTTTACAGCCTTAAAACATCTAGAATAATTGTACAAAATAAAGCTGACTACTTCGCGGATTTTGCCTATTGCGGGTTATTTTTAGGACGTAACTCCCGCGATAAATGAGGGACCACTGTATCTATCTATTCATCCATTCATCTGCCACTCTAAAATTTCGATTCCACCCTGCTGAGCTGACAGACTTCAGCTCAGCAGGGTGCTGAGCAAGTGCTGCTGCCGAACCCTCAACATCTACAGAACTCAGTCGTTTCATACACTGCTGCACAGCCAAGGTCTCACAGCCAGACTTGGTGGTAACTTGTGTTAATAAAGTATGACGCCATGCTAAACAGAGGTGATGGTATTTCACATAGGCCACAGTTCAGCTATCAACACATTGTGTCTTCACGTTGTGCTGATGGCGTTTCATCAGAAGGATCATGAAGAGTTCATTAGATCTTTGCTTGAAGACGTAGGGCAGGTTCAGTTCAATTCAGTTTAAATTGAATAGCGTCAAACCATAACAAAAGTTATCTCAAGGCACTTTACAGACACCCAACAGATAGAGGCCAAGTCCATGGACCAGAATCTCCCAAGAGCAGCACAGGGCAACAGTGGCGAGGAAAACCCCTTTTAACAAAAACCTGGAGCAGAACCCGGCTCTGGGTGGGCGGCCATCTGCCACCAGAAGATGGTCTGGTGTTCATTTCTTCGTAAAGAAAAGCAGCTGGGGGACGTGTTTGTCTAGTTCTCTTTTGTAGTTTTGTTCCTAGCTACATGTCTTCATTTACAAATAGCTGTCCATTACCTTTGAACAATCATTACTGCTGTCAAAATTATGTAGTTTTCCTTCACTGATGTGTAATGTAGAACATTTCGATTTGCAACTTTTCAGTAAAATCCAACTTGCAGGACGAGCAGTACACAAGGTAGATTAATTGGCACGCACTTGATTTTGCATATTATTACAGGACCTTGATATACCAGAATAGCGTGCTTACATGTATACAATAAAACAACCTTCACCGTATGACATGAGCACATTCATCTGATGTGACTCCAGTCGCTCTTTGCTGCAAGAAATCTCACTTGAGTTTGCCATGGCATCAGCTCAGAGTCTGAACGGTGGGTTTGAAGACAAGGACGGCGAAGATACCAAGAACTGATTAGGTTGAGGAGAAGCAGGTATACAGCAAGCCAGGAAGAAAGACAAGGTGCAACTATGGGAGCTGAAGTGGGACACACAGGATTGTTCCAGGAAGGAGATTTGATGCGGTGATGGTCTGGCTGTGTAGAGCCGGACCATCTTGTGACAGCTTGTGCTTTCACATGAAGTACACACACTGCTGGGCTGTCATGATTGCAGTGGTGATGTTCCTGTCCAACTTGAAATCCGGTTGGACAGTGGATCCCAGGAATTTGTGTGACCCCACTCTGATAATGGCTGTGTCATGTATCGTCCAGGCAGGGAACAGGGTTGGCCTCTTCCTCCTGAATGATCTCCACAGCTTTTGGGTGATAAGTCCCTATCCTGTTGACTAGTTTTTACCCTCTAACAACACATCCGATTTGATGCTTTGCATGCAAAAAGGTTATTCTACAAAATAACTAGTAACTCCAGCCAACAGATAAATGTAGTGCAATAAAAACAAAACAAAAAAAAAAACACAGGATTTCCCTCTGAAATTGAGTGCATTAAAAGTAAAGTCTCATTTAATGGAAATATTCACGTAAAGAACCTCAAAGCTGTACTGACATACAGTACTGCAGGAATAGTTTCAGGGTGCAACACACAAATCAGGTCACATGTGATGAAGTGTGTGAACAGCAAGTGCAAAAAAAAACAGATATGAATTGAAAATTAAAGGAAGAAAGATTTGAGATACAGTGCAAAGGTAGCTTGTGTGTGTGTGTGTGCTCTTAAGGCAGCTTGAAATAGTGTCAGTGAACACCACAGGGACAACGGCCATATGCTGCCTTGCTCTTACAGTCGTTTCATAATTAGACACTGCTGCCTTTGAAGAGAGGGGGAGGGCTGTAATCTCTGCCTGCTCTTCATGAAGGGCGCACACACAAACACACACACACACACACACACACACACACACACTCCTGAGCAGAAAGGATGCAGTGGAAAATGACACCTAAAGCAGCCATGAAAAAACAGTGCACTCAGAAAGCTTGGCCCGGCCAGCAGCCTCTGAGTGTTTCACAAACAGCCTTTATTTAGTGTCCAGAGACTTTGGACCACTAGAGCACTACACAGAGCTTTCTGGCTCTCTGATTGGCTCCGCTTCTTTGTTCTTTTTTTGTAAGATGACTTGTGGTTGGTGTGGTTGCCTACCTGGTTGGCAGTGGATCAAAAGCATGAGCTGGACCACATGTCAGCATTAATCCTCTCTTCCTGCAGGTTGCAGGTAGCTCTCTCTCTCTCTGTGTCAAACATACAGACGCTGTAAGGCAGACTCACCTGGATAGCATTTCTCATAAGCTCTCTGTGAGCAGTGTAAGTTTCAGCTCAGGCCATTGTGGAAATGGCAGGTATGCAGTATCTGTCGCTGTAGAGGCAGCTTCAGATTGTTTTATTATATCTCAAAGAGACTTGCCAAGTACGCCAAGCCAAGAAAGTACGTGGAAACAAGGAATCCTCAGTTGAGGGAAGTGCAGTCATTTCAACAATACCACAAATATCAAGTTCTTCACCCACCCACACAGCGGTATGAAGTTCCCTGTCAAACAATTTATGAACTGCAATACAGGATCAGTAATAAATATGCAGACGTGCTGCTGTGGAAAGCTATATGTCAGACAAACACAAAACAGGTGTTGCACGGAATTACGTCCGATTCTGAGTCGATTGTCTTGCAGCTTAAATTTATTAATGCGTTCTGTGTTGCTTTGAAGTGTGAGCTTGTCCGAAGACACGTTTAAAAACTGCTCGCCACCTCATTGTAGTCCATTATAGAATTAACTACACAAGCACCAAGAGAAATCTGGGATCAGCTGCACAGGCACAAGGGGGATGTGGGCCTCTCTCGCTTGCTCCAGTCCATCTTCACACTTGCATAGTTGATCCTAAAATGGACCACAACAAGGTGGTGGAGAGCTTTAAATCTGAACAAGTTGACACTTCAAAACACTGTGGAATATGTTATTGACTTTAAGATGCAAGACAATGGGAAAACATGAGCTATATTCATCTTATTTACCATGACAACAGGGGAGGAGCTATCTTTGCTCACTTTGTCTTGGAAGGTTGGGTGAGAGAGAGAAATTGACATGCAACATAGTTCGCAGATTCAAATCAAAGATGATGCAGGGGGACACGGGGTTATTTATCAATTATCAGAGGGGTTGTTAAATCTGAAAAGACTAAGTACTTCTCTGACACCATCCTGGAAAATTGCCATAAACCTCATGTTCTTTTTAACACAATTAACTCTGTCCTAAATACTTCCCAACCCACTCATCAGGAGGCCTCCTCTGAGGCCTGTGAAAAATTTCTTTGTGGACAAGATCGCCACCATTCGAGCAAGCATTTCAACCCCTGCTTTCAACCCCTCTATTGCCGTTGAGTGTGCAACAGTGTTCCCCCATTTTGAGCCAATGTCACTCTCTGCTCTTAAAAACATTGTCGTTCGCTTGAAACCTTCAATCTGTCCCAAAGATATTATCCCACCTCGCCTGTTTAAAGAGGTGTGGGACATTATTGGACCTCACATTCAGGCCATAGTAAATAGCAGCCTTACCTCTGGTAGTGTACCATCCTGTTTCAAATAGGCAGTGGTGCAGCCACTTATTAAAAACCGAATCTTGATACCTCAGTGCTTTCAAACTATCAACTATCGATTTCTACTCCCTTTCATGTCTAAAATTTTAGAAAAAGCAGTTATTTTACAGTTGCAGTCCTTTTTAGATGTGAATGGTATTCTTGAGGTGTTTCAATCTGGTTTTAAAGCATTTCATAGCACAGAATCTGCACTTTTAAGAGTTTTTAATGATCTTTTAATAGCAACTGACTCTGGAGATGCTGCTATTCTCATCCTTTTAGACCTTACAGCTGCGTTTGATACTGTTGATTATAACGTTCTTATCTCACGTCTTAAACACAGCATGGGGATCAAAGGCACTGCCCTAGAGTGGATCAAATCCTATTTGTCAGAGAGGAGTTTCAGAGTCAGCTTTGATCGTTTTACCTCCTCCTCAATATCTCTAACGTGAGGGGTTCCCCAAGGCTCAATTCTTGGGCCAATTCTCTTTTAAACCTTTTAAACTTTAATGAGAGCACAACTGAAGTCATGATACCCTTGACACCCTTATTGCCTCTCAGCTAAATCTAGGCCCCTTAGAACCTTTTGTCAAGCCTGTGGTAAATAACCTTGATGTTAAAATGGACTGTGATTTCAAACTTAATAAACAGATAAATTCTGTCGTCAAATCTGGTTTCTTCCAATTGAGGCTTCTCTCTAAGATTAAGCCATTTATTAAGGATTTTGAAAGGGTTATCCACACGTTCATTACTACTCACCTTAATTACTGTAATGCCGTGTATATTGGCATTTGCCAGGCCTACCTCTCCCGTCTGCAGCTCATCCAAAACGCCGCCATCTGTTTCCTTACTGGCACTTGTAAGCAAGACCATATTTCTCCTGTACTTGCCTCCCTTCACTGGCTCCCCATTTTACTGATTGTTTTTAAAGCCCTCCATGGACTAGCTCCCTCAAGGTCATTAAGGTCAGCCAATCTGATGCTTCTTGAGGTCCCTAAGGCAAGGCTCAAGAACAGGGGGGACCGAGCTTTCTTTGTAGCTGCCCCTAGGTTATGGAACAAGTTGCCTCTCCATGTAAGACAGGCCCCCAGCCTGTCTTACATGGAAAGGCATGTCTTACTGCTCAAAACTTACTTTTACTCCTTGGCTTTTAACCCAGCCTGAGAGCTGTATAATCTTGTATTTTATGGTTGTTATATTTTATGTTTTTATGTTCTTATGTCTCTTTTATGTTTTGATGTCTTTTATGCCTATGTACAGCACTTTGGTCAACCTGGTTGTTTTTAAGTGTGCTTTATAAATAAATTTGGATTTGGATTTAAGAGCTTATGCTTATGCTTTTTTCAGTGGCAAAGGTTATATAATTATATTGTGTTGGCGGGTGTTGATTGCAAATTTGTTTGTGTAGTCGTAGAGCTGCTAAGAGCCTCAGGTTGCAGCAGAAAACTATCTGAAGAATTCACTGTGATGGGTGTGGGCTTATGTAAACACAGTTTTATAGATAAGACTTTTACAGTGTTAAAGGTAAATTAACACTGATGATTTGGTTGTGTTTGTGTTGATCTTTACAAATTGTGATTTGTGAGGATCATTGATTATCACAGATAAATCAAAAATATTTATGTAATTCCTATTCAAAACCTCTCATACTTTTTTATTTCTTTCATACAGAAACCCAACATTAAAATGTTAGTGATTACAACTGTCAGAAATTAACAAGGAGTTAGCATGGGCTTAAAAATGTACAAAGTAACCACAATACCACGAACCACAACTGCATCTCACCCTTTTTTTTTTTTTTGGGTGTGATATTAATTCAAAGAATTTTTTGTGGTCCAAATGGAGTGTTTATTTTCTACCAAGGACCAAAACATCCACAAAAAAATAAGATCAGGTGCACAAATGCCCCCTTGAAACAAACAAAAGCGATAATTTCTTATGGCGATGGTACGCTCCTCATCCCGTCCCAGTGATCAACCTCTCTGCTCTCTGTGTCACTTTCTTTCCTTTTTCTGCTCCTCATCACACCATCAAACACCCACACACACATCGTCCATCTGTCATCAGCTCATGGCCTTCCCCCATGCAGTGGGAGAAAACACACACATACACACACACGTATGGTGCTCACACATACACTAATACACTCAGGTGATATATCTCTAAATAAAAATGCTGACTGTGCTGCAGTTTAAATCTCTCCCTCTCCTTGTTTCCTTTCATCCCCACCCCCCTCACAGAGGCGGCAGAGGGTCAGATGAGTGCAGAGGAGGAGGAGGCCCGGAGGATAGCCGAAATGGGGAAGCCCATCCTTGGGGAGCACAGCCGGCTGGAGGTGGTCATCGAAGAGTCCTACGAGTTCAAGGTGCAGGATTCATTTATTTTAATTCCCAGTGTTTAAAAAAGTGCTGCGCTGTAACATTTTCAAACAGCAATCTATCATTTTCAAATTACTGGGAGACCTTGCTGTAATTACCATAAACAAATGAGTCCACGGTGGAGAAGATCGGTAACCTCTACCTCACCCCGCTGGTCCTATTATTAGCGCTAGTTTCTGCTCAAAATTAAAGCCACATCCCATTAACCCCTTCCTCCCTTCTTTGTGCAAAGAGGATGCTGCTTCTTGTTCCCTCTCCCTGGGATCTTGCATTTCTTTTTGTCCTTACTGAAGAGGACAAACATGTGTGATCGTGATTTTGTGACATAAAGCAATCCAGCAGATTTTCTTCAAAATCCAGTCTCTTGTAAAATGCAGCACAGAGGCAGGATGAGTTTGCCAGTCTTCTTGGCCACATCACATTCAGATGGAAATTATGTATATAGTCCCGTTGTGATGAAAAATACTCCTTTAAAGAGGCCTGGCAAAGGAGTGTCAATACCATCATCATCATCATATTTCACCTCAAACAAAGCATTTAGAAACAGTGCAGTATGCAGTTCTATGCTGTATTTACACCATTTTTTTTTTCTTCAAATTGCTTCATTTATTGTTATTTTAGTGCTGCACAAAAAAAGCTTTACTGTTAGATGATGCTGAGCTCAGCTATGGAACCATTTTGGCTGCAGTGTGGTAGCTCTGCCATGGCTTATATTCCAGAAAAGCACAGTCAGGTCAGGTCTGGTATCAGATGGGAGAGAGAGAGACAGACAGACAGACAGACAGACAGCAGTGGTGGGAGCGAGCTAGAAAGAGAATGAAGAGAGGGACCGACAGCATTAAGAACAAAGTAATCAAACAGAGTTACATTATTTACTGTTTTTTCCACATCCGAGAGCACAAAAAAATTCTGCCCACACCTTCACACAACCCCAACTCTCCCTCTCTCTATCTCTCCCTTTTACTCTCTCTCCCTCTCCCTCTCTCCCTCCCTCTCCCTCTCTCTCTCTCTCTCTCTCTCCCTCCCTCCCTAGTGGGTGTGGTGGTTGGCTTGTCAGTAGCACCATATTGTGGTAATTGCAACAGGCCAAGCTTCATGTTCAATATCTCAGGTTCTGCTGGGTGACAGCTGATGATCCTGTAGGGAGTGATGTTCATTGGGAGTGAATGATGTCCAGTGTCTTTTGCTGCTTTAGGTCTCAGACACCTCCTATACTACAGAATGCAAATACAAACTCCACTGTTTTTCCCAATTCCTTTTCTAATAGGAAGTCACGAGTTTAGCTCCTGTTTCTGGCTGCAGCAGGACATGTACTGCAGGAGTTCTCAAATGGAGTGCTATTCTCCTTCGAGCAAATAGCTGATCGAGTATCTTAGGGCGTGTCCATACTGATCCATCAGAAAATGGACTGAAGTGCTGAGAAAAAAAAAATCGAAACAGCATACAAATGCACAATAAGAAACTGGCCTGGAAGAACTGCAGTCATTCCAACATTGTACAAGCCTTTCTCTGTTTCACCTTTGTTTTTGAATCCTGTGATGATTAGTCATTGCCTACATGTTTGCTACCATTTTTCCCAAAACAAATATTGGCTAAACACCCATTTTGGACAACCATCTCTCCATCTGGGAAAAAAAAATCATCTCGTTTGAAATTTCAGTCTGTCAAACTGGGTGGAAATCTGACAGAGATGGTGTTAGCAGGCCTGTCCGCACAACAGGCAGCGCTCTTTGAAACTAAACTGAATGACAGTCAGCAGATGGATCCAACAGATCACTGTGGCTGCTGCCTTATTCAATGCATCCACTATTCAACTGACTGACCCATATCTAATGTCATAGTGTTTTTTTTTTTTTTTAATGTGGGCTTACACAGAGCCAACCCTTTAATGCTCTCTGAGCTGAGCTAAGCAAAGTGAAGCTTTTCTGGGTTATGCAATCCACCAGTTTACCCTCTCACACCACTGAACCAAGGTAGCCCTCTAAGTGGATACAGGTGATATGCATTTTCAATCATTCAAACACGTGACGTGCATCGGATGGATCAGCTGGCTCCGGGGATGCAGAATCCAAACTCTCACGGCGTGCAGAGGTTGCCACCCTTCCCTCTGCAGGTGCCGCCGCACCAACAGCAAGGTCAGCTGGACCTCAGGCACTCTGAATATTTGAAATGTGCATCAGCTTCAGATGCACATTTCAAGAATCAGCGAAGTATGAGCCTCAGTTCACCAAAGGTCACACACACTGCCACTCCTACTGCTTTATTTGAAGGGCTTCCCTTACGTGCAGTGGAGTTTGTTTTTAATTGGATAGAGAGCAGTGATGGCTGTTTGTAGTTTAGCCTGCTCATCACGTCATTTTATGCTCTGCTTCTGTGCAGAGTGAGAAGATCAAACATGTATTTTTGAACTGAGACGAACACTGTGTCACACATTTCAAAAGCCTAATAGCCATGCAGCTCACTCGATTCATAAATAATTTGGTAAATCAAGAAAAACACCAAACCAGCTGTTATGTTTTACAAAAATGTTGCTTTGGAACAATTTCTCGGATTAAGTTGAACCCGTTTCCGTAATTCCCTTTCATTTCCATCCCAGCTGAGCTCAGTGGAGCCCGAGCGTGTTTCTCTGTTGTCATTCTAAACACCCGAAGACGTTCAACAGCTTCAGCAGCCTTTGTTTGAAAATTAAATATTGAGCATTGACCATTAATAGGCTTGATCTCATTCAGCTGGCGAAATGACAGCAGTTAAGTGTGTGTGTGTGTGTGTGTGTGTGTGTCCCAGTTCCTCAATCACCTCCAAATGCTTGTCAGCGAAGCTAAATAACATGAATAGCCCTGAACACTGCAAATATTTGAAAATGTAAACCCACAGGGAGAGGAATAGCAAACATCCACCTCGATTTTGAATGAATGAATGAATGAATGAATGAATGTAGGGTGTAGGTAGAAGCAAAGCTGCTGGAGCGGCTGGAGTTTTAATTAAAAAAAAAAAAACTGGAAGAACAAAATGAATGAGGACTGAACAAATATCAACAAAACACATACATGAACGCCCACGAGCCTAATTAGGAGAAGCAGCTTGGAAATGAATGAATGACTGAATGAATGAATGAATGAATGAATGAATGAATGAAATAAACAAAAGCCTCTCATGTCATCCACCCATCACAACTCTAAACCCACTAAATCCAATAAAATCCAATATCCTCATCATGCATTTGATTACTAAGTGTATTGACCCGTTGTAGAGATCTGATTGGCCGCATCTCCTGTGATCTGTGGCAGCGGTGCAGCTCGGGGGGAGGAACGCAGCGCGGGATGACTGGCGCTCGGTTTTAGTGCAGCGCAGATCAATGCCAGCTCTGTTTGCTGTATGCACGGAAAAATACTGTAAAAATTGTGTTCTCTGATATTGGATATTGGATGTGTTTGTTTCCGAGACTGAATGAAATCTGGAGGGACGCGTTGTTTGTGTGTGTGAGCGTGTGTGTGTGTGTGTGTCTGCAAGTGTCTGCTCATCCTTGTATCTGCAGTGTGAAATTAAGATGCACTGAAATTGTTTTTGAAAAGAGTGCCACCCATCTGAACTAATAACATTGTCATTTTCTATGCTAATGATGGATTATTGCAGAATACCACGCAGAAACACAATATCTCTATTGATATTCATGTTTTTTGTTGTTGTTGTTGTTGTTTTTTGTTTTTTACGTCTGCCATTCAGATATTGTTGTCTTTATCTTTGCACTCCTAAATATTGCATGCTCATAATATTGCAATGAAGCCATTTAGTGTATTGTACTGTTTATTTCAAATGTCAAAAATGTAAATGGAGACATCATTCATGCCTGCCTGCAGTCTCTTCTTAGCAAACTGCGTCTCCATTGTGTTGACTGTGTGTGTGTGTGCGTGCGTGCGTAGAATTAGAAACAAGATCCATCTTCCCTCCAGGTGTCATCTAGATTTGGAGCAGTTTTGACCTTTAACTCCTTTTTAACTTTCACCCCCATTTGACCATCAGTGTGATTATTTTTAAAATGCTGGAGCTCAGAGCAAAGATTAGGACTGGAGTTATTTTACGCTCGAAACCATGTTTTTTTTTTTTTTTTGTGCACTGTGAAATCACAGCGAGCACATCCATATTATAGAACATTCAACACTTGATTAATAATAGCTTTGGGCCTAATAACTGACTTTTGAGCTACACACAAAGGTTTTCTGCTGCAGCACTGCACAGCCACTTACAAACTCTGGTAAAAACCCCAGCCAGCTTTTATGTTGATTTGTATCTGTATTATTTGTTTTATGTTTAAATGAAAAAGAATGAAACTTAAATTTTGATTCAGTTCAGTTTTTTTCAGGCCAAACGGTTATAAAAACTAAACTTTCATTCTTGGCAAAGAGGCCCTCCTTGATTAAATTCATACCAGCAGCGCATGAGACATGGGGTTTAACAGATGAACCTGGCCCAATCTGAAGCTGCCGCCCCATACAAACACACACACACACACACACACACTCACATACACAGAATCTCCCAATACAACTGATTGATCTCCATGTAATGACGATCATGATGACATAATTATCCACCGTCCATCCACTAACTAACCTGCTTGGTGCAACAGCACTTCTGTCACACCTGAGCGGCTCACCTGTCACCTGTCCTGAACTGAACTGTGATTGGTTGCTGACAAAGTGTGTTGTGCTTGTGATTGGCAGAGCACAGTTGACAAGCTCATTAAGAAGACCAACCTGGCGCTGGTTATCGGCACACACTCCTGGAGGGAGCAGTTTGTGGAGGCTGTCACCGTCAGCGCAGGTGAGGGATATGTGTGTATGTGTGTGTCTGTGTGTGTGTGTGTGTGTATGCATGTATCTTGACTCATGAAAGCTGTTTACTCAGGTGGTATATTGGAGTAAATAGCGGAGTGAACAGAAGTCAGTGAATTGACTCAGCTGCTTATGACAAAAGCCAAACCCCCTTTGGAAAAAATCATTACCTGAAGTTCATCAGTCAGTGTTCCTATAATGAGGATGCTACAAGTGAAAGTTCTCAAAGAACGCAGGTTACCTATCATGTTAAAAAAAAAAAAAAAAATGGCCCATATTAGAAATCCAATATGTTTTATTTTTGTGTCAGCATTAGATAAAATGTATGTACGATGATATGATAATGATGTAATCCTCTCTTTTCCCAAAAGTATGTGCTTAGTTGAAGGCCCTCGCAGTGATGTCTAAGCTGATAATAAATCTCCACTAATTTACATCCTCACTTGTCAAGAGAGGATAAAAATCACTAAATGTGGTTTGCAAACCATCCCTTTAGAAGCAATGCAACCTTACAAAGTATCATAATATGTCTTTTTTGGTGATGTCACCCATTTGAAAAAGTAGATAACTCTCTTGGTGTGTGTCATTTTTCAAGTCTCTCTGTGGAAGTTCCTTGCACTATACCAGACTAATATTGAGCCAAGTACACACAATACAGACACTCTTCTCCAAATTAAAATGTTAAATATACTTTTTATTTACTATGTCACCAGCTTACAGACAGGATCCAGTCTGTTGGGTTTCTAGATGAACCTGCCTCTCAGGGAAACATACTAATATCTGAGGTCTCTTGGTTGGACGCTAATTGTATCCAGTCTAGTCAATATTTAAATGTCAGGATAAACAAATGAAAAAACTGTGTCTTCCTCTTAGTTCTGTGCCACTGTGTGTTTTTATTCTATTTTATTTATTTATTGGCTCAACAAAGCTCGTTAACAGCAGATTTAGAAGAATTTTTATCACACCTTTACATCAAGTCTGTACTGGCTGCAGCTGCACAGCTTGCTGGCACACATTTGGGCTGTGGGAGGTAAACAAACTGCTTGAGTTTGGGTTCTCAACCTGATCAGATAATAGGGATTTATGAATTATTGAACAAATCCGTTCACTGCAAGGGAGGAACAGTCCTGCCTGCTGAGACACATCAGCACACATGCAGACTGAGACACAGCTGTCAGACGATCTAGAGGTGTCTTGTGTCCTCTAATGAACTGTGGGTGAACGGTAGGACCAAGACACTGCAGGATTTGTAATGCAACCTCGCCCTCTGGTGGAGGTAAAGGTTCATTACATGTGTGTTTGACTTGGGCAATATGGACAAATGTGGTCAAATATAATATCTTTGACCAAGTATCTCAATATCGTCCGTGTGACAAAACTGCAGGAATGACTGCTGGTGCTTTCATAAGACATGTGTGTACAAGACATTTTAGTCTTATACAGTCTAATACTTTCAGAAAATTGTGTCCCTTGTAATTGTCTCCCATGTGTAATGTAGTTGTTAAAACCAATTAAAGACAGAATTTAAATATCCGAATGCCCAGTCAGTTTTATATCACAGTATCAGTAAAGCATTGATATGATGCCCAGTCTTAGAATCAGCTGCATAAAACAATCAAACCAAAAATGTGTATTTTGTGTTTGTTTGTTGTTTTAACTTTAAAAGTCATTGACTTGTTGTCATTTGACTGGTCCAGAATAAAAAGGCGGTTTTGGTTAGTTGCTATGGTGTCAACACAGGTCATTAGGGCAGTAAAAGTGTGTCACAGTAGCTTGAGAGCTGATATGTCGTGCAGGCTGCTTGATAAAAGCGGGAATCAGAGAATCAACAGTTTCCACCATCTGATCCAGCAATCCTCAGTTCCCTCCAGCAGCAGAAGACGTCGCTCCATGCTCCACTCCTCGTTTGGCCGTTGCTGCAAAACCTCTCACCTCAGCGAGTCAGCAACTTGCCACGAGTCGGTTTATATGGAAGTTAGCCTGGTACAGTGGCCACAGTTATTTGCAATGACAACAACACATATAAAAAAGGCTGCAATGTTGATTTGAAGTCCATTCTATTCCACTAAAGTTTCGTGGTCAGAATTCACACTAATGGAACTCTGAAGGGTTAAATCAATCTTTTACCTGTAAAACATGAGTTCAGACCGTGTCCTCGTTTCTTTCTTTCTTTCTTTTTTCTTTCATTGTGTCTTTCTTCTTCTTTCGTCATTTGGCATCTGCTTTATTAGAGAGAACAGATTGACAAGAAAGACAGGGCAGAGAGAGGGCCGGCCCAGATCCTGCAATTCAAATCCAACCTTTTCTGTGTTTAGATCACCTAATAAACTCAGTCAACACACCTCCAAGCATTTAGAAGAAACTGAAAGAATGTAAGATTTTTCTCACATCTTTGTTTTTAAAATGTCCATAGAAGTGTATTCTGAAACCACATGAACATGAGATCCTTGTGTGTCGGTTTGTACTGTGAGGTTGTTGAAGGATAAGTTTGCTTTTTTTAAAACCTCGGCCTCAGTGAAACATTTGAGGAACTCAACGCCGTGCTGCATGCTCTCACTGGGCTTCAGCTCAGTCCAGTGGAGCAGTTGTTCGAACCCTCAAAACCATGATATATGTGCCTTTTGAATGCAGAATGGTCACATCACAGAGACAAATTACTATGCATTTTTTTTCTGCTCTTCAATTAAAAGTGCCTCTGTTTTGAACCCTCTTTGTGATATTCTCTTTCTTCCTCCCTCACTCTCTCTGCTTTCAGGCGACGGCGATGAAGACGAGGAGGGCCGCGAGGAGCGCCTGCCGTCCTGTTACGACTACGTCATGCACTTCCTGACTGTCTTCTGGAAGGTTCTGTTCGCCTGCGTCCCGCCCACCGAGTACTGGAACGGCTGGGCTTGCTTCTTCGTCTCCATCACCGTCATCGGCCTCCTCACCGCCATCATAGGAGACCTGGCGTCGCATTTTGGCTGCACCGTCGGGCTCCGGGACACCGTAACCGCCGTGGTGTTTGTGGCACTGGGAACATCTATTCCAGGTGAGCCAATGTGCTCTGTCAAAGTATTGTGTGTGTGTGGCTCAGGGCCGGCTTTTGGCATAGGCGGTATCGGCAGTTGCCTAGGGCGCCATCTGCTGCAGGATGGCGCCCGGCAAAGGATCATTGGTCAAACTTGTCAAATGAGTGGGAGATAGTGTGTGTGGTCAGGACCCCAACATGGAGTGGAGGAGCCTTGTTTTGCCCTGAAGGGGTTTATTGTGCAGTAATCATAAAACAATAAGAAACACCTTTACTCAACAGCTATCTATGAAAAACAGGGGCCTATACGTCATCATGTCAGTCAATCAGTTGGTCCTCCAGTTAGGTCCAGAGGGCAACATCTCCACATCTGCTTGGTTTACTGCCCTGGACTCTACTGTCATGTGGTGTCAGCGTTCATGCTGGCTACAGGAGGAGATCTGACAGTTTTTGTGAACCTATGACCTTCCTTCTAGCACCACCAACAGCTCAAATTGTCAGTATCACAGTGGAATATCTCGAAATGTATTTGGTGAATAGCTATGAAATTTTGTGGTGGCATTCATGTTGGCCAGGGAGGAAATCTGGCAATTCTGGTTAACCTTTAACCTTTCCTCTAGTACCACCAGCAGGCGCAGCAGCAAGAAAGAAGTCAGACACTCTTACTGCTGTCATCTGTGATGTTCAGTGCAGCGGCTCTGTGCAGAGCTACTTTATGATAAAGCGCTTTACTTGAGGCTGCTGTGGGGCTACTGCGTTGAAGGAATTGGTCTCTGTGCCTTATCTATGGCGAACACCCCGCTGTCGGTGCAAAATGGAGGCTCTAGAAAGAAGACCTAGCTTGTTGATTGTGAGGGACAGACACCAAAACATTGAACCTGACGTTTACCATTATAGTTTCAGTTTTCTGAAACATTCTCTGTTGTCAAATTGCATTGTAGCTGTATCTTAACACGATGTTATATCATCTGTACTTAGCCAGTTACTCGTGAGAATAAGAAGAGTACACCACCAAATAACAAGATCGCCAATAACATTTTGTAACAGCATGAAAGGATTGTTCCTTTAAATTGTGTGCGTGTGTGTGTGTGTGTTTATTCCCACCGCCTCTTTCTCTCTTTCCAGACACCTTTGCTAGTAAAGTGGCTGCCACACAGGACCAGCATGCTGATGCATCCGTTGGAAATGTCACTGGCAGCAACGCTGTCAACGTGTTCCTGGGTATCGGCGTGGCCTGGTCGGTGGCCGCTGTCTACTGGAAAACCAAAGGGGAACGATTTCTGGTAGATCCAGGGTCGCTGGCCTTCTCTGTCACCCTCTTCACCATCTTTGCTTTCATCTCTATGGGCGTGCTCCTGTTCCGACGCCGGCCCTCGATTGGTGGAGAGCTGGGCGGTCCCAAGGTGCCCCGCCTCCTGACCAGCCTGCTCTTCCTGGGACTGTGGTTCCTCTACATCCTTTTCTCCAGCCTGGAGGCCTACTGCCACATTGAGGGCTTTTAAAATGGGATGGAAAACGTTCTGAAAAAATATCACACGGCAAAACATACACATTCTTTGACACTCAATCTATACAGTCCATGATTAGGCATGTGACAGATCCATCTGTTTTAATAGGGCTTCATCGTGCAGCCTGGGTTCGTCCTGGCCCTCGATCTATTAGACATTACGCACACAGGGACATTTCAGTTTGAATCATTAACACACAATATGGACATATTCATAAACAGATCACACCAAACGCACACACACATATAAGTACAGGCATGACCGAGGGCAACAGCAAGTGTTTGTAGGGGGAAGCGAAGTGTGAATACAAGGATTTACTACAGCAAAGTTAAGCAGAGAAATTTCTGAGTACAGAGGGAAAGAGAATGACATGTCAGGTGTGACGAGAAACTTGGTGGTTTAGAGGCTCGGCTTCACTTGAAAGCGAAAGGTCAGCCTCTTGATCGCGGTTTCATTCAAACAGCAAGGCAAGGTTTTTACAGCTAGGAGGATTTAGGATGGATTAGAAAAGCCACCCTGTAATTGATCAGGGGGATCAGACCAGCGATAGGGAGGTGTGGGCCTGGCAGTGTAGAAAATGCAACCAAATCCATGGACACCGGACAGAATTTTCCTCAAAGTGACCACTGATCCAAGCTGCGTGGAAACAACAACACCCTTGTTTTCTTCAACAGAAAAGGGTCTCTGTAGCCCACCCATCCCTCCTCTTCACCCACCCTCATGTCGGCACAACTTTGTATTCCTGTAGAGAGGAGTGGTGCGCCGTGTAAAAAAAAAAAAAAAAAAAAAAAAGGAGTGGAATGTTTACAACAACAAAAACTCAAAGTTCGGCCATTATTTATTGCAGTGGATGACAGTGGTGATGGTTGTCTTGTATGCGGATGGAAGCGGTTCTCCACACTGCGCTGTTGTAAATTCCAGTGTACATATAGAGTGTAGATGTTTTCAGTAGGGAAAGAGTAACTGTCACTTAGAGCAGGTGGAAAACATGATCCACACCAGAGCGGATAGCTACAATACTGCATGGAAACGCAGCAGTCTACAGCACGTGACTGAACTACCTGACGTCCGAGCGGAGGTTTTCTGCTTCTTCTTCTTCTGTCAGCGAAACTCAGGCGCTTTCATTTCGTCTCATTCGAGTGCAGACCCGAGCGGCCCACATCCAGGCTGCCGTTCATCGTTACACTGAAGACACTGTACATTTTTAGGAGCACTGGAGCGGCACCCGAGTGCAGATGAACGGTGACTGAGCAGTGCGGTTTCAACATGGTCTGATGTCTCTGCTGACTGACCAAATAGCCAATCAGCTCGCAGTCCATCGAAAAGAGTTACTGTCCACTGATGACCGATGCTGAGCAAAGCAGTTGTTGTCTCCTCTGCTCTCAACAAGGTTCATAATAACTACACCACATAAAAATGGGGACTGATGGATTACAGCTAATAGAGTTACAATAATCTGATTACAAAAGTATTCTGATTGGAGTATTCTGATTACAAAAGTTCATGGTAATCAGAATATAGATACTTCAAGAAATAGGTGATTACTTGTTGGATTTTTCAGAGACATGTTTGAAGGGAAAATGACATATAGACTAATAGCTTGCTTATGTTGAAATACTGGCTAATGGTTGTAGATGATGTCAGCAACACTAATTAAATTAAAACCATATTTTACTGTTAATATAAAGGCAAGTTCTGGATTTTGGAGTAGCAGAAATCGAGAAGTAACTTTAGCGTAATGTAAATAGAAAACGTTGCTGAGTTTGAGTCCTCCAGTGGATTGCATCACCGATAAACCAGGTAATCAGTAGTGTGGAACAGATTACATTTTAACAGCAACCTTTCCAACATCATGCATAAACAGCTGTGGTGAATACTGATGGTGTCACATGTTCCCTGCAAAACACGATGTAAAGTCTTGCTTTCACTTTGCAGTATGGGAGCAGGTGCTCACGCATGCTTTTCTGAAGGGTGGGAAATTCACACCAGAGACCAGCCGATCGCTATCACTAACATTTTATTTTACATCCAGCCACTTGGGCACTCAACCAGCTGTCACCTCGACATTATTTTCCACTATAAAAATTGGATTTGGGCAGTGAATTGTAAAAGTAGCTGAATCTTTTTTGAACTCCAGTTGGTGCTGTGCTCGGATGGATGACAGACTGTGTGCTTCCCTGCTCATCAGCAACGTTGTTCACAAGTGTACCTCCTGTGTTCCCTTCAAATGTGTTTCTTTACAGGGCCACGTTACGCCATGTTAACCATGGCTCTGCTGACAGACCTGTCCGTATGTCAACTTGAACGATTTCTTTGCATGCTGAACTCCAAGATATTGAGCATCTTAACATAATTCACAGATGTCTGCAAAAGAGAATGATGTGAATCGATGTACATACTGTAAATTGCATCCCTGCATTTGTGTGTCTGCTCAGTGGACAGTAAACTACCAGCTGTAACCTGATAGATGTTAAACCTTTCTTATATGAAGCGTGTAGGCAGGAGGGCGGCGAGGTGAGGAGGAGGAGGAGGAGGAGTGTTCAGTACGATGGAACGGTCAGAGAGAACGGAGGCACCAAAAGGACATTTCCCACCTCGGAAGAAGGACAGCAGTCTAGTGTAGGCGATATGTTGTGTAACATCCAATGTGTGGACTTAAATCCACTTTGTCAGAAACATTTGTGTTGGTACTTGTTGAGGAAAAAAATGCATCATTAATTGTGCTTTGTGAAACTTTGCTGTAGAAGCCCTTGGTTTCCCATACGAAGGGACTGAGGCCTGAGCGTAGACATAAAATTCTGGCTGTTTGGCCGTCACTGTGGCATTGTGGGTAGTGACAGACTAATCCATTACTGTGGCATGCATCCTAACAAGCTGATCGTTTCCATAGCGATAATAGCACGGTTACGGCATGGTCGACTCTGACAAATATGCATGGGCGCTCGAAACGAGACCTGACAGTGTTAGTTTACTTTCAAGGGTGAAGCCTTGAAAAATCATTTCAGACTCAACAAAACAGATTCCAGACATCAGCTTTGAGTCTGCACCACTTTGATTAATTACACATACAAGATCCTAATTAACACCATTACCCATTGAGCTACAGGATCCTGCCCATCAAATGCCTTAGTAGAAACTCTTTGATTAAAAAAAAAAACTGTAGTATTCAAGTTTTCAGCTGCACAAACTCTGTCCTGGCTGCCCTGTCTTTGATATTACCAACCTTATACAGTGTTTTTTGTTCAGTTTCTTTCCCTCTGTTGTCAGCGCCAGGAAACAAACCTGTTAGTGTGCAATTAATTGAAAATTATCAGAGGAAAACTATCAGCTGTGTAAAAAACAAACCCTCCAAGGTGAAAATAGGCATTTAACTCTGTTTCATTAACTTTTGCCCTGTGGGAAGGGATTGTTGTAATTTCCCCCCTTTCCCATCCATTTATGAGAGTGCAACAGTGGTGCAGAATACATTCAAAATGATTAAATATTATTGTAGGAAATAGGTAGATGTTTTGATGGCTCACCCTTTGCTATACACAACAATTTATTTGCATACAGCCCATGAGTCAACAGCAGCCGCCGGCTTTCCAGATTTTTTTTTTTTTTTTTTGCACTAGTGGCAGTGTAATTGCCCTATTACAGGCTTAAATATAACATCAAGGAGCATTTTTAATAGTGACATAGCATAGGCTGTTGTCTCCGGTTGTAAAAAGAAAAAAAAAAAAAAAAATAGAACCCTTTAAGGCATGTATGTGTTGCTCAGTATTGCATGGAGATTAAAGAGGAGAGACAGACGGCAGGGAGGACATGTAAACGTGTATATTCACCCTGCTGGCTGCTGAACAGACGATACGCCGTGTGGAAAAAACTCGGCAAAAGTCAAGCAGAAGACGCAGAGCGGGATGCACACCACTGGAAACCACTGAGCAATATGCACAGTCCTGTCTCCGCTCGCTGTGACATTTACACACCAACAAGTCAGGTATTTTATTTTCAGCACTGACAGATGCAGCTGACATGCTGGTGCGTTAATAAATGTCAGAGGAAGCGCAGCGAGGAGTGTGTAGCTTTTTTCTCCCCGTCTTTTTTTTATTGTATTACAGAAATAAACTCGAGCTGATAGGTTTGCGCAGAAGCATCCAAAGTCCAGCAACCTTTTCTAGTTGAAGCCGAGGTCATTGGCCATGTTATGATGTCACAGTCGGTCCTTTCAATTTTTGAAATTTTCACTGCCTGATATCATTTGCATTGCATTATTCCTGTGAGGACATTATACTTTGTGCTGCTGCTGGTACATTATGAACATTTTTCTCTACGAAGCGCCTAGAGGTCTTCACACGCACATGGCAAGTGCTCTGCATCTGGAATTTGTTCTTACTATCACTGTACACCATAATAGCAGAAAGGTTTGATTCGTGAACCCACAACTAACCATACTTTGTAAACTTTCTAAAACCAATTTTGTATCTTTTCCTCGCAGATTATAGCTGAGGTGGATTTTTTTTGTACCTCTAAACAATGTTTAGAATAGTGTCAATATACAGTTGGTAGAGATTAGTGTAGATTATACCATTACTGAATTTAGTGGATTAGATTTTGATACGTTTTCCACAGTGAAGAAGCTCCCCCTTGAATCGCTTGATCAGTGTAGTTGACCATAATCCAACATAATCGCATCTAATATACCAGTTTTTTTGTCTGCTGTCTTGTTTGTGTCTGCGTTACAGATACTTATGTATATTTATTCTCACAAGATAATTTATTTAGATATTTATTTATTTACAAATAGATTATTTCTCTATAGATAAGCTGTGCCGCAGGTCCTTGAAGTGAACAGGTTGGCGTTTAGTTCAGGGAGTGTGGTTTCAATGTGCAATACAGGATCAAAAAGCAGACGTCTTATGTCATTGCACTCATACAGCATTGATGAGAAGTCAGCTACAGTTTACCCCAGGTGGGAGGTAAGAACTTAAAAAAGCAAACATCTTTTTTTTGCTCCAGTGTTTGTTGTGCCCTCCAACAACTGACATTTATTTATCGGATTCTCTTGAAGGAGGAGTTTTTGAGTGTAAGTAGCATGTTTACATGAAGAAACAGCGCTGAACATTGCCAGTATGATTGTCAGTCTTTAGGGTTGTCGTGAGCAAAAGAGGGAAAATATCAGCGATGCGCATGAGGCTTTCAGCAGTCGCCTGACTGTAACATTTGTTCACTGAACTGCGAGTCTACTAGGGATGGGACAAATATTCTTGCACGATACGATACAATACGCGATATGGGCTTCACAATTCAGTCCAATCACAGCTCAATGTAAGAGACAACAGCATGAGCGTGCAGAATTAGGTTTATTTCTGAGCCACAAATCACTCCCGTATTGGCCTGCTAGAGTGTAAACAACGTAAGAATCAGGGCTCGGTATTGGTAATAGACTGAAAATGCATAAACAGAGCTTAAAATGCAACCTACTGCATGACACGTGGTTAAACGAATAAATATACAACATTTAAATGAGAGATTGAGTGACAAACTAATGCAAAGCAACTCAAATTTCCCATTCCAGTTTATTAAAATGTAATTATCACAGTGCACTAGAATGCAGATGTCACAACAGCATATGAAAATGAAGTGAATAAATGATACATGCTGATGCAAGACGGTAGCGAATTGGCACTGTATTGCAAAAAAATATATATCGCAATACGTTTTTTTCACATCACTCTATTAAAAATATTATTATAGAGTTCAAATATATTTCAACGGAGAGCTTGTGACATTGTGATGGCCGAGCTCATGGTCTCATTAGCAGTTACTAGCAAGTATTACGGTTCATTTCAGTGGCCAGCGGGACGTATTGTAGCAGTCCTGTATCGCCATATATTGAATTTCCAGATATTTTTCCCATCCCTATTGCATCTGCTGAACTTTTGTGTAATCTGTGACTGGGTTGAGAAAACAAACAAACAAACAAACAAAAAGATCCTCTTTGACAACAATGGATGACCACTGATATTACCTGCGCCCAGTGTGGCAGGTTGTGTCCCGGTAAATGTGACGCCCGTGTGGCTCAGCACCCGAAGCAGAACTGTCTGCAGTGTCCAGACAATGTTCCACGTTCTGATTAACTTGTGTACTAACTGTCTGGCTTCGGCCTTTGCTGTTCTGTAGCTAGATGTGATACGACCCCCACCCCCAACCCAGACCGCCCCCCCTCTCCAAAAAACCCCCTGATGTCCTCCTGTGTTCGTTCCCTTTGTGTTCCTCTGCAGATGCATGATGATTCCCCGTGTATGTGTGTTAGCAGCATGGTCTACTGTGATGGACGCCTGTAGGCATATTTTACTGGGTCGATTCCCGCGGTTGAATCCTGAACAACCAGAGGCTCTCTGTACAAACACGGATACACACAGATATACACACACACACACACATGCACACACAAACATACACCATTTGGATTCAGCAGGCGTTTTTTTTGTTGTTGTTTTTTTAACCTAAATTAGCCAGGTAAATCAGTCCCAGGGACTTTTTTTTAAAGTGGTTCCTGCACCTTGTTGCTGTCTGCATTTCCACCGTGACTTAAAGACCCAAGAAAATGAGGAAAATTAGTTTGCCGACAAATTAAACAGTGATGGCTGTTACACGTCATTTTTTTTTATTGGCATAAAGCATCAGGCTTTTTATCCTGTTGTTGTTGCCCATGTTGACAAATAACTGACGCTTTTTCTGTCACGAGCAGCTCTGCTTTGTCCTGCCTTCTGGAGAAAAGATGCTTCCTCCAGCTCTGTGTGTGTGTGTGTGTGTGTGTGTGTGTGTGTGTGTGTGTGTGTGTGTGTGTGTGTGCCTGAGAGAAAATGAAATGCAGAAGAGAAAAGAAACTAAGAGCGTCTGTCTCCTCAGTAAATCATCTGCCGAGTGTTTGATGGTTATTTATTTGTGCTTCAGAACATAAGCACTGTCCAACAATCAGAAAATCACGTTTCTCTCATTCGCTGTTTTTGTCTCATGCAAAGCTTTTTTTTTTTTTTTTAAATAAATGAGCTGCCTAACTTTACTTTTAATATCATCAAACAGAGACAAACTAAGTTGATACTAGTTCGTTGTTTTATGGATGGAGCAGTACACGAGTACACTGTGCGTGTTTGTCCAATCAGTGACGGTCATCCCTGAAAGCCCCACCCCTAAAGTTTCTGTACCCGCCTAAAGCAGGGACTTTGTGTGGGGTGAAATTTTTTTTTTTTTTTTTAAAGTCCCTGGAACAAATTTCGATCTTGGTCCCTACGGTGGAAACGCAGACAGTCCCTGGAAAGGTTCCTAGTCCCTGCGACTCTCCTGCTTATTGACTCGAGTCCCTTCAGAAGCTGTGAAAAGCGAGCCTGCTCTGCTGCGTCGACGCCACGTCCCAAACACGCCAACATCCCAGTTCATCTTTCTGTTTGTTGGTGTATGATATTTCTGTGTCTGTGTTAGTGTATAACCCCCCCTCCCGCCCCCTCCTCTCCTCCTCTTCCCTCCCAGGTCTTGCTCTTCAACGTGTCTCTTTGTGAAGTTTTTCCTGTGATGAAAATTTCTCTCTCTCTGCCTGAACCTTTGTAGGGAAATAACGACTGAGTTAATACGATATCATGTGATAGAGATATACATTTATCCAATACTGTAATAAATGATTAACTTAAGATGATATTTAAGTTTTTTTAATGAAACGAGGAAAAAAAATGCTCAGAAAAAAAAGGTGATATTTGTTTTTGAGAACATGGCATGAGGTGTAATGTGTCACTGAAAGAAAATGAAGCTCTTTAATCGAGAAGTTGACTTTATTTGAATATAGTTTATTTATTTTCAAGGCTTACTGTGTCTGAGTCATTATTTTTGCACAGAGTGAGCACACCTGTACACACACACACACACACACACACACACCAAAGTACAACAGGCTGTTGTTAATTAAAGTGAGATTAATCACTCATATCGATCAGTTAGTGTGTGTCTGAGTCAAAACTGTTGAAAATTATTCCATAAACACACTCTGGCGGTAAAGGTTCAGGACAGTCAGAATCAGAAACATTTTATTGGTCCCTGAGGGGAAACTGGGTCAGCTGCAGTTGCTCAGATTCTCAAGAAGAATTAATTCATAAGAAATAGTATGTACATGATGTACAAATTTGTTTATTAATCCTACAAAATATTACAACAATAAATACAGAAATAAGAAACTGAGCACAACAAGCACATCTGTATCCACCATCTCTCCACAGGGACATTGTACTGCTGACCTGCAGTCAGCTCCTACAGGTCTAACTTACTGCACTTAAATGGTTAAATCAACAGTTTAAATAGTCTACACTTATTTCTGCTTTTTAATTTATGTTTCTGTATTTAGTGTTGAAATTGTTTTGTTTTGTAATTTCTAATGCACATATTTTTATGTTGATTTCTTGTTGTATTTTTCATAATCCCCCTTATGTTTATAATTTAATGCTTCTCCTGAGCATTTTAGCACCTGTAACTGACCCAGTTTCCCTTTGAGGATCGATCTATCTATCTATCTATCTATCTATCTATCTATCTATCTATCTATCTATCTAGATAGATAGATTTGGCATGAATACTTCATGGACTTGAATGTGTGTGTGTGTGTGTGTGTGTGTGTGTGTGTGTGTGTGTGTGTGTGAATACTGTGTGTGTATTCATGCTATCTATCTAGATAGATAGATAGATAGATAGATAGATAGATAGATAGATAGATAGATAGATATGTACACACACACACACACACACACACACACACATTCAAGTCCATGAAGTATTCATGCCAAATACTTTTTTTTTCATAAGCAGAGTTGCTGAAAATATACCTAAGTGTAAAAATACTATAAAAAAAAAAAAAATAAATCACAACAAACAAAAAATGTGGGGAAATGTGGGCAAAGCAAGCAAACAAAAAACAAAAACATCAGGGTCTGCTGATTAATTGGGGTAAATCTGAAATCTCTAATTAATCTATAGTTTACTTTTTTACAGCTTTGTGATTTTGGCATTGTACATTTTCAACAGTAGTTAAATACGTTTGTAAACAGAAAAATGTAAAATGTAAACAGAGGGTAATGTTTGAGCCAAATCATTTTATGGATATAACATTTAGCCAAAATAATCATCAAGTGAGATTGTTAAGCACACGGCCCCACGGTCTGCCCTGCACATGGGGAAATGATCCAATGCCCTCTTTGGTGCCCCCTCATGCAATAAATAAATAATGATAAATAAAGAGCAGTGCTGCTCCAGGGGAGAAAGTGTGACGTGCTGCTGCAGGACAGGATGCCTCACGCTGGGAGAAACAGGAGCCTCACTCAGAAGGAGCCGAAGTGAAGAGAAAAACATACCAGTGTTAGAACAGAGCGGCAGCGCTCTCTAGTCTCCCTGTCCAGGCGTCCTGCAGGCCGGCTGGGACAAACACCAAACACCAAACATACTGCAGAAGGTTTGCTGTACGTTTCAGCAAAGGGCCAGTAAGTTAGGCTAATAGCTTTCTAGCATGTTAGTTGTTAAAATTTCCATCCATCCCACCTGGAGGTTATTGTGGCGTGGCCACCTTCTGTTAGCGTTTGCAGCATTTAAGTCATGTGCTCCCTTCTCAGTCCAGGACATGAGCAGCTCTTCACACTAACTTTGCTGCTAGCCAGCATGTCAGGCCTCTAATGTCTCACTTTGGTGGAGAGATGGGGAGAGGAGGAGGGAGAGGAAAAGAGGAGAGGAAAGAAGGAAAGGTAGAGCGAGAGAGAGAAGGAGTGTTGAGGGAGGAAGAGAGAAAGACGGAGAGGAGGGAGAGTCACGGCAGCCGACACATTTCCAAAAACCTGCCAACATTTCAACACAGCTGAACAGAGGAAACGAGTGTGTGAGGAAGACTGTGTGTGTGTGTGTGTGTGTGTGTGTGTGTGTGTGTGTGTGTTGGCCTTCACCTGCCATCGTACCTGTGAAAGCTCCAATTTTACAAACTACTGAGAAAATAAACTTCTGTGATTGAGGCAAGGATGCCAAGTCCTGCACACACACACACACACACACACACACTGAAAGCAGGAGAAGGAGAAAGGAGCTTGGCTTCCTGAGTTTGACTCGTGTTGAATGAGTTCTTCTGAAGCTCAGCAGGAGCTCAGACGTGCGCTGACATGCAGGACGAAGGTCAAACTCCAAAAGAGTTCACACACCTCGCTCTGCCATCAGCTTCAGAGCAGGGAGCCTGGCTTCTTCACTTCTGCTCTGACTTTTTCTGTTTTCTTCACTCGTTTCTTTATTGATTTCAGAAGCAGCCAAAACGTTTTGTTTGATATGTGATCGACATGTGATGAAGTATTCTTCCTCTCCAACTCAAAGACTGCTATCAGACGCCCGTGTGTGCAAGGCTTTATGGGAAATGGGGTCTTCATTTGAAGAGACATTACAGCGAGCTCTACAGTCTCATTCTGAAAACGAATAATTTGACAAAGTAGCATTAATGTGACACTGATGTTCAAAAGCACGACCTGTAACATCTGTAATGTGACGTTTGATTAATAAATGATTTGTGACACCAGATGAAGATGGAGAGGAAACAAGGAGAGGAAACAAGGACAGGAGAGGAAACAAGGAGAATAGAGGAGAAGAGAGGAGAGGAAAGGAGAGGAGGAAACAAGGAGATGGGAGGAGGAAACAAGGAGAGGAGAGGAAAGAAAAGAAAAGGAGGAAACAAGGAGAGGAGAGGAAAGAAAAGGAGGAAACAAGGAGAGGAGAGGAGAGGAAACAAGGAAAGGAGAGGAGGAAACAAGGAGAGGAGGTGTGGTGCTGCCACAGTCCAAATGAAAACCACATGCTTCACTGGACGGCTGGCATCACACACAACCTCACACATCCCTCCAAAATATACATTTGATTCGTCACGCTGACGCACACACGCTCATACACAGACAGACACACACACACACACACACACACACACACACACACACACACACACACACACACACACACACACACACACACACACACACACACACACACACACACACACACACACACACAAAACCTGGCCAGCCACTCTGCCTTCTCACTCCACTCTATTCTTCATCAATACCTCTTTGTCTATCAACCTTACCTTTCACAGTAACACACACACACACACACATACACACTCGTACATAGAGCATAATAATGACACACTTCTTGGAACAACATTGATACGGAATAATATGACAGATTTAAAAAAAAAAAAAAAAAAAACAAGATGGCGCCAGTGCCTTGATGACATCACAGCTCTGTGTGATTCAGCCATCCACCTCCTTCTGTGATGGACTTGATGGGTCTTTCTGCTACGTCCCAGTACGTCTGGCTCCAGGGGCCCATTTGACTGGACAGGACAGACTGACCACAGGAGCAGAGGAGAACAGCCTTGGTCACATCACTTTGGGGGCCTGATTGTGTTTTTTGATACAAACTGAGATGTTGCTGTAATTCTCTACACTGAAGAAAAATTGTTTCTATGATGACTCTACAAAACAGTTTCCATTGTTCAGGAAAAACATGTTGGATCAGTGCTTCAGGTTTGACACTGCAAACCTGAAAAATCATATGCTAAATGAGAAAAAACATGATGCTTAAAGCACTGAATAAAATCAAATTTAACAACAAAAAAAAAATAAAAATAAACAAATGACGTAATACTTTTAAATAATTCCCTGTTTTGCCTGTTTCATGACAGCTTTTATTTGGATTTATTGATCCTCCCTAAATCAGACTGACTTGTGTATCAAAGGAACTGTAAATGATTATTGCAGCAGCGTTGTGATTGCACTGAAAGCTGATCAGTGATAACAGATAACAGTGAATGACTTGTCCTGATGGGACAGTAGAGCCCCAGCTCTTCCAGGAGAGACTGAACCGCCAACGGGAGAGAATCATAGAAGGGCTTAACCCATAGGCGGCGCTATTAAGAGGCTAGGGGATGCTTAGCTTCCACAAAATTGTCACTAAAATAAAAAATAAATAAAATTTAAAAAATATATAGATTTATTTTGTTCTGTTTTATTTTTTTTAAGTTAGACATCAAGACATCAAAACACACACATTTTGAGTTACTGTTTATTTATTTATTTGTTTTTTAATATTGATATATGTGGCAGATATTTATGGAAGCCCTAAAGGGACATACATACATAAATTTTATTCTCCGTTTTTGGAGGAATTATCTCGTTATCACAGGAAAATGTATGTCCCGTTAGGGCTTCCGTAGATATTTGTTCGGCTACCTGCGTCATTTCTGTACAGCGTTAGGCTATTTCCTTTAGGCTACACAGCGCGTGAAAAGGAAGCTAGTTACAGCCCAGCTTCCTACGTCGCTGTGTTGCAAAAATGAAAAGAAGACAGCCAACCAATAAGGTGGTCACGGACATTTGAATTTTTTTTAATGTCAAAACCAACAATGAAGAAGTTCCCGGCTTCGATGGCTCCAGCTCTCCAGACACCGGATTCCACAGCTCCCGCCCTCCAGACACCGTGACCGTCTCCTACCCGCCACCAGACACCGGGCGAATTTCACTATGTTGCCCGTCAGATTTGGGGATGAAGGATAGCGGTCCTGCACAGCGGATATTACCAGACTATCCCAAAACCGAGTTTGGCAAACAGACCAGAGCCTTTAGCTCTGAATATTTCCAGTTTTATTCATGGCTTGAGTATAGCAAGCAGGTAGACTCCATATTCTGTTTCCCATGTCGACAGTTTTTGTGCAGTGTTAGGGACCAAGCTTTTACTGTTAGTGGGGTCAGGGACTGGAGAAATGTTGTTGAAATTAAAAACACACAGAATCTGCTCAACATGAACAGAGTAAGTGGCAGAGCTATAAAGAGTCCAGACAAAGTGGCTCTGTCATTGCGCAAATGAGCACAGCTCACAAGAAAACAGTGAAAGAGAACCGGGAATATGCCACCTCCATTGCTGAAATTGTCTTGTTTCTGGGAAAGCAAGGCCTTGCTTTTAGAGGACACAATGAGGCTGAAGGCTCAACCAACCGTGGGAACTTTTTGGAAATGTGCTGCTTCCGTGCCAAGCGAGATGCATCATTTTGTATGATGCACCAGAAAACGGCATCTCTCACAAGTCATGACACCCAAAACGAGTTCATAGAAATAGCTTCTGGAATGGTCATTAGAGAAATCATCAAAGAGATTGAGGGGAATGGTTTTTTCACTCTCATGGCTGACGAAGCTCGAAGCTTCAAATCCGAACAAATGACCGTTTGCGTTCGCTACACACATAATATGGAAATACAAGAGGGTTTCCTTGGATTTGTGGACTGCTCTGAAAGGACTGATGCAGAAGCAATACATGGTCAAATTAAACGGTTCCTGGATGAACGCGTAATTTCTAAACTTCCTGTGGTTGCGCAATGTTATGACGGTGCTGCCATTATGGCTGGGAAAGTTAACGGAGTGCAGCAGCGGATGTGCCAAGATATCCACTGTATGGCACACAAGCTGAATCTGGTGTTAATTGAAGCGTGCAAAGTCAACCGAGTGGCCTCTGTTTTTTTCTGTCATGGAAAGCCTGTACACTTTTTTCTGTCAGCCGGGAACTCACCATGCCTTTCTACAGATGCAAAAACAGCTGGGAGTGAAAGCGGACCTATCTGCCTTGAATTCTTTCAAGCCCATCATGACAGCCCTTGCTGAGTTTTGGCCTATCAGTTAAATAGGGTTCATTGGGTCATGTTAGCAAGATGCCTTTATTATTATAAGCGTCAGTCTGCTGATGCCGGGTAACGGGTTAGGGTTTTTTTTTGTTTGTTTGTTTTTTTTTAGCTTCCCCATTCCCGATGCCCTAGCGCTGCCTATGGCTTAACCTCATAAAATCCAAACTCCCCCAATTGGGGGATTTTGGGGTATCCCAACATTGAGTTCATAAAAGACTGCCTTAATTATGCAGAAATACAGTCATACTGCACATCAAATTAAACAGGAGAAACTCCGCTACAAGTACATAAGTCATTTTTGCACACAGTTGAGAGCAAAAAGCACTGGTTTTAGTAAGCAAACATGTCCACCTTTGTTTCCAATCAATGTCAACTTCAACCTCACTTCAGTGTTGTTACAGGACAGCTTTCTGTCAGAAGAATGCAACAAAGTTCATTTCGCGCCTGCGGCCTTTGCTCCCTTATAGTTAGCCAATCATGTGTCTGGCACAAATTTCGACACTGCCCCTAAAATCTATTTACTCTGACGGTTAAAACGAGGTGTCAATCATCCAAATCGACCAATCCCCTGCTGAGATATAAGCTTGCGTAACTACCGAAGCTAAATCCCACGTATTGCTTCGTTACGCACTAGAGCACAGAGCGCACAGTAGCAGGGGCGGTACACATCTCTGAGTGCATTTGTGAGAAAGTTTGTCAGCATTTTGAGCATTTATTTTGATAAAAATGGCAGGATGTCGTTCAGCCAAGCTTTCTATGAAGGAAGTGTTTGAGGAGGATCCAGAGGACCCAATATCTGCTGCAGACTCCTCATCTGAAGAAGACGATCTGTTGCATAGCTTCAGCAGCGACAGTGATTACATGCCTCCATTAGAAAGGTACAATGCAATTCTTTATTTACTAGAGAGACATCTCAAAGAGAGGATCATATATACCAGTATATAATGTATACGTATAATGTCTGTTTATTGCACACGTCTATTGCTTTTGTAATTACATGTATTGCACTTTCAAAGCAAGGCCACTGAATAGATTTTTGTTTTTCTTCCACATTTGGTTTGGCAGTGATGACGATTATGAGCCCCAACCATCAACATCCCAAACAGGCCCGCTGTCTACTTCCACCACTCAGATGCAGGGAGGACGCCCTCCTCGTCCAGCTTCTGCTCCCCTTCCTGAGCTCTCATACTCTTCGGATTCGGACTCACCTGAAGAGAAGCAACCAAAGCGAAAAGCAAAAGCCACACACAAAACGGCAAGCAAGCGTGGTCGAGGTGGGTCAAGCAGACGTGGTTGAGGTGGGTCTGCAACACCAGCAGTGGGAGAAGGAGAGGAAGTGGAAGAAGAAGAGGAGAGGTGGCATGACAGACAGGAGAAGGACAAAAAAACCTGACCCTCTGCGATTCATGCCGGCTAGGAACCCTGGCCGTACATGTGACACAACAAGTCATGGTCTCCCCTTGCCCTCTTCCCGCTGTTTTCCACCTCTGTTGTCCATACCACCAATGCCAACGCTGCCAAGAGACAACAAGCAGGAAAGAAATTCAAGTGGGAAGTGCTTACAGTGCAGGGCTTCAATACATTTTTGGCTGTGATTATTTTCACTGGCCTTGTGACAGTCCACAATAGCTGACTATTGGAGGAAGACATCCCCATACAACTTCTCCTTCCCAGGTAACAAAATATCACGTGGGCGTTTTGAGGCAATCCTGTGGTCACTTCATCTTAGCAACCCTGCTGAAGATGAAGAAAATGAAAAATGACCGGGGAATGACCGTCTCTTCAAAATAAAGCCCCTCCACAGTGAGCTGGTGGAGGCCTGCAAAGCCCATTTCCATCCATATCAAAACCTCTCAATCGACGAGCGCATGGCTGCTTCCAAAGCCAGGATAAGCATGAGACAATACATGAAGGACAAGCCCACAAAGTGGGGCTATAAGCTGTTTGTTCTTGCAGATTCTTCCACAGCCTACACGTGGAACGTTTTGGTCTACACAGGCAAGAGTGTGTCCACCACAGGTCAGGGTCTGAGTTATACAGCAGTCATGGACCTGTTGCCTTTTCCATTGCTCGGTGGAGGCTACACTGTGTATATGGATCATTTTTACACAAGGCCTGCCCTGGTCCAGGATTTGGCGAAGAAGTTCATCGGCTGTTGTGGAACCATCAGGAGAAATAGAGCAGGTTTTCCTCAGATCCGGGCCAATGACCTGCCTAAGAAAGCTGAGAGGGGAGATCTGAGTTGGATACGGCGCAGCAACCTCCTCTTTGTGAGATGGATGGATACACAACAAATGCAATAATACGCAGGTATTATTGGCCTGTCATGGAAGCTGACATCCGCAAATGGGTAAGTGAACAAAGGATTTAAATACACCTGTATGCTCCTAATTTTCTCACAAACAAAATAAAACTCACTTAAAATGATTCTTATTTGTTAAATTGATGACCAGCATCAATTATTCAGGCACAATTTTGTGCCCATAAAGGGGAAACAACCACTATGATGTGAGGACATGTGGCATTCCCTATTTCCAGATAGCAGTGATACACAGATTTTACTTATGATAGATATTTGTTGACATTAATTTTTCAGATTGCTTAGTGCCCAGTGTGCCAAACAAAGCGGGCTTGCCTGAAGGAAAAGATTCAATACAGCCCAATAGAAGTGAGCTTATTTGTATGAGTAGATGTCCTAACTAACCTGCCATTACAATATATATATGATGGTCATTCATATCTTTCAGGTGTCTGAGCTGTTTGAGCTGGTGGGAATGGATCTTCTCATGTCACTTCGACGTCACTTCCTGTTGCTTCGCGGTAATTTTACTCACTTGGCGCTAGCCGCGGAAAGGAGAGGTGTGTTTTCTGGAGGACGGTCACAAAAAAGGTGCTATATTGAAATTCATGTGTTTTATAGAGACAGAAAATAAATCCGCCAGACAAGCAGACCTGCCGTCGTCCATGCCTCGTTTATCACACGTAGACACAACGCAGGAAGTGTAGCGGAGGCAGTATCGGGCCAGACCGGCTACATTTGCAATCTGTACAAAAAAAAAAAAAAAAAACATTTAACCACCAAATATAGTCCATATTACCTCATTTTTGGCAGGGAGGCCAGATACCCCTCTCAGGTGCCATGCAATTATGAGGTAAGAGGGGAAAAGAATCTTTTGACACATGTAGATGTGCAGACTTTGTATTAATGCACTTATATTTTTGCCCTTGTAGATAAATGAAGACAAGGTGGAGGCCCTGATTAGGGAGGAGGGCCTATGTCAGGGATTTAAGAAAAAAAAAAAAATCAACAAGCCCTTTATCAGGAGGTCCAGGCAAACATAATAAAATCATAACAAAAAATAATGAAAAGAAAGGCAGAGAGGGGTCAGGATGACCAGTTCAAAGAGGGAGATGTCCTAGCAAAAAATATCCAAGAACAACAACGGAAGGGTGGCAAATTGGAGGCAGACATGATGGGACCATTTATTATCATCAGTCTAGAAGACAAAAAGGCCATAATCCCAAGCAAGACAACAACAATCAGGACAAGCAGAAACACTGACCATTTAATTCATTTTGTTGATCCAGAGGAGAGGGTTCTTGCTAACCTTCGAAAAGTTGAGGGGCCCTCTCCTCTGGAGCCAAACCACAACACAGCAGCCAAAGGGACTCCCCCTGGTAATTTGGAGAAAGGACTTGATGCTGTCTCCCCTGTATTCAACTCTCCAGCCTCCTCATCCACTTTGTCCCACATTAGCACCCCTCCCATTGCACTCCCTCCCACCTCCTCAGCCAAAATGTGCAGCACTACTGAAAGGACATTTATTGTCACAAGAGTCACACAATATATCAAGGTAGCCAAAACACGGGTACAGAGCCAAGACGTTACCACGTATGGAAACATGACGAACTGGCAAAGAGTGGAGATCTGGACCGGGGTTAAATAGAGCTGCAGAGTAGTGGAGATGATCAGGAGGATGACAACCAGGTGTGCGTGAGGAGACAGGTGAGTGAGATGATTCCAATGAGCCTGCCACGCCCAGCCTACAAGGAAGACAGACTGACAACAAAACACAGGGGGAGGGGAAAAGAGAGGGAAAACACATTGACAGAGACAGGAGGGAGGCGGCACCTAACATTTATAAACTTTTTACGGCTGACCTCCAGAGCCTTGCCCCGGGAAAGAATTGGAGAGTGAAGTATGTATTCACATAGGATGTGCATTCAGCTTTAAGCAAGTTGTTTGATTTTGTTGAACCACATTAACCTATTAATGATCAAGTAAACTCTGCAGGTAATGAATTCCTACTTCGAAAAAAGTGCCTGCTGAAGTGTACATCACGGACACATTAGAGATGACATCTGTGTGGAACAGCACATCTTGGGGCTTGAGAAAAGTGAGCATCATTATTCTAATCCTCAACATGTGTTATTCAGGATGTTAACATTATTTTAACAATCTGAATTTTTATAGCTGCATCCTAATGGGAGCAGTTTGCAAAGACAGACACTGGAATGCCGCATTCCTTTGGGTAAAAAAAAACAAAGTCGGAACTTAAAAAAAAATGTGTTGAGCCCAACTTCCAATATAAATGTGTTCCATTGTATTTGGTCAGAAGTAGCGGAAACAAACATGGACGCCCCCACGAAGCTAATGTTTCTTCGGCTAGTTTATATTCTGTTAACATTGTTCAGTAACCTTAATGTTAGCAAACATGAGCCAGCTAAACCAAGTTTACAGCGCCAACGTTAACGTTGGCTAGCACCATCGTTAGCAAGCTAGCTAGGCGAGAGCATAACGTTCGCAATTTATTCAAAAGGCATCAAAATACAGTTCGGCTAACATTACATGGGACTAATGAGAAATTGCAATGTATTGAACGGTTCACTCTGTCCAAAATATGAGATAAAATCAGTATTCGAAGGAAAATAAATTCCACCGTGGGCACTGCCATGTTGAATCTGCTCCGTAAATAACGAGCTCGATCTACAACGAAAAGCTCCAAGTTCCCGTCTTGAAATTCTGACTCCTTTGGGTGTTCCATTGCTGTATTCCATGTAGGAGGTCGGTTTTTTCCAAGTTCCGACTTGGTTCAATGTACAAAGGAACGCGCCATTAGTGTGACGGGGTGGTAAGTCAAACTGAGGGACACACAAATCATTCATTTTTTACAAAAAATAGTGTTTTTATTTTAAATAATTATATCTTATTTAAACAGGGACACACATATTCTGAAAATAATAAAGGTTTGATAAAAAATACAGGCTAACATTTATTTGGTCATATATTAGATGCAAATGTCATGATGGTAAATACGAACATGTGAAAATGACCATTTATTGGCCATTGATGATTAAAAATAGTATGTTACTGTTAACGAATAGTATTTTCTCATATATAATGTTAACAAGAACACTTGATTTAATAGCTTTAAGCTTTGGAAACACACTTTGGCACATTTTTTGTGCCTGATCCACCTCATCAAACATTGCAGACCCAAGTGGCACCTGTTTCATAGAATGACTCTTATAATGTCAGTTTTTAACTCTGTACAATTCCTGGATGTGAAAGACTGGAGCTCCATTTTTGAAACTTTGGCCAAAATGTGTCCTAATTTCAAAGCCAAGGATGGGATATTATGAGTTGCTTTCCAACTCATAACCAGTGACAGCTCCAACTGCTTGTATCACGTGGGGAACGTTGCCGGGCATAACAAGGTCTTCATTGCTCTTAAAAGGTGTTACAGCTCTGGCAGCTATCAATAGTCTTGCCATCTCTCTCATTTTCTGGTGTATGTAATCATTCTTTCTCTCATGTGGTTTTCTGGAGTGTTAAATTACTAACACTCACAGTGCACCTGCAGTGTTAAACGTAAAACTATGCTCTTCCACAATAAAGCACAATATCAATACATTTGAAGCGTTTCCACCATTTTAAATGCATGTTTTCCCTCATGAATATTCAAATCTGAAAATGCTTATAACCTCCCAAAAACGAACAATATCACAATATCCTCTTTACTATTCATTTTGCACATAAGAATTAAGAGCTGGCAAGAATAAAAATATTATTCAAACAAACTATCACTTAACTCTTTTATTTTGGAAAAGAAAACTTAATGCACACACACAAAGTAAAAGAAGAATCTTACTTGGGTACTGGACACAACTTGCGTACATTTACAAAGAAAAAAGTGTTACAGTACAATATATAGGCTCTCACTTTTCCCCATATGCATTTTTTAAGTCAAAAGGCTTATACATTACAAGACTGTCTGCTTTGATAACATCTGCCTCATCACTTTCAAACACTTGGAAGTGAAATGCTCTCTGAAATGTTTGCCCCACTAGGAAATGGATAATACTATCAAGTGAGAGAATTTTTTGGATTCTGCAGAACACAGGCATTTCATGTTCAATCTCAGTGTAAATTATTAGTCCTACCCTGTACTCCCTGTACTTTTAACCCAGTTGGTAGAAAAGATGTCTTTTGGTACAGTCCTGTGCAGGGCTCGGGCAAACACATCAGTGACCTTTTCATTGTCCAAAGTAAACAATTTCAAGGGTCCATACTCCATACATTTGATGTTTTTCCAAATCACTGACAATTGTTGAAACAACACTATTTGCAATACCACTTCCTTGGAGGTTTGCAACAAGAGAAGCACAAATATTTCTGATATTTTCTTGACAAAGACCTGATCCATTGTCCTCTGAACACTCAGCCCGAGCTCTGCCTGACACTTGTTTCACCAACTTCTGTAGTATCTTCGTGATCATGAAAATTAACTTGAAATGTCTAATTTCCTAAGTTTGATGCATCACCACTTTCAGAAACATCCCTCTCATGGACACAAATTAGATGTTTCTTAAAACCCGATTATGTTGAAAACTGATGCTACAACGAACGATTGTGCACAAACTAACGTGAACCTTGTGCTTGGATAGAAACTGTGATCAATTCTCAAATGGCTTATCAAGGACTGAGGAGTCGCATGTGCAGTTTGACAAATGAAGCATTTCAACATATTTCAGGCTAGTTGAAGAATTTTGCCCAGAACTCACGAACTTGTGGAGACTCATCTGTTATTGCAATATCGATATTGTAGACTGTTATACCCCACTGTTGAGGAATTGTAAAGTTTGCAATGTTACAATGTGCACATTTAATCAATACATAACTTGTGAAAGTGCACCATTTTGTCCAAAGCATCACTGGGACTGATTTTGGTCCTCCTCTGTCCGGTGCTAGGAGATAGGGAAGGAGCAACACGGACGCCATGTCACTATCCCAGTCTATCAGGGAAAAATGAGACCAAAGGACAATGTACTTGGAATGCACATAGTGAACAGAAGTTTGAAATTATAATAAAACAAGTTTTGTTGCTTACTGGTGCCATCATCATTTTCAGCAGAAAATCTGTGAGCACTGATTATTATAGCAGATTTAATTAAATGAAAGACCTTCATCTGAAGTGCATTCACGTATTGTCAGGCACAAGTCTGGATTGGCCTCTATCAGTTCAGGAAGGATGTCTTCCTCCACCGATGTGTCACTTTATCAAAGATGTGAAGTTCAGCAGCATCATGAATGCCAAACCTGTTTTTGACTACAGGGAGATAAACAGAAAACCAGATAAGATACCTAAAGCAAGTTTACAACTGCACATCTCTAAAAGTATTCTACAATTGCACATTGTGTTCACTGGTAAAACATTATGCTGTTTAATAGTTAATTATAATTTTAATTGGCAAAATTCTCATTCATGAATCCCAAATCATCCAATGTCCATAAGAAAGCCACACTAGTAGAAAAAAAAATTCACTGGTCTTCAAATACATAAAAAAATCTCAAAGCAAGACAGACACTCACCTTCATTGATGAGCTCCAAATAGGTGAAAACTGTAATCTGATGTACTTCTTGACTTTCTTGTATTTCACCTTCACCAACATGGTATCTCACAGAAAATGCCTACAATAGAAAGCATAGATGTTAATTATCATTTTTGAGAATATAACTGTTAACATTACCCATTTCCAACAGTAAAATGCGCTGTGAATTGAGAAGGGGGTTGCTGTGCATACCACTTTTGGTGATGATTACACAAAACATCATACATAAAGATACTAACTACAAACTCTAACAAAAGGTGACATACAGTATACATTTTATAACAAAGTGTTCGGAGTCAAGCTGCATTTTCATGGTAAAGTTGCTGATTACTGCAAACTGGCTGATATCTGCATCTACATCACCAGCCTAAGAAAAGAAAAAGGATATATCCTTCATGCACCAGGTCACCAATCTTGGCACACCATTGTAACTTAAATATTAATTGGTGTGACCATGAATGTGCTTTGGCCTCCAACTTTTATTAGCACAACACCCTTGAATCACATGTAAAGCAGTGTTACTGAAATAAGTTTGCTTAACGCATGGCTCATCTACATGCATGCTATCAGCTTAGAACCCACATGGCATTAACTAAATTATACCAATATGGGTTAATGATTAAAAGCAACCATTACCCAGCAGATTTTTTGGCTATGGGTTACGGATGTTTGATATTATCGGTTCACCGATATTATCGGCCGATATTAGCATAAAAATTCAATATTGGAAAATATTTATATTTATGGAAAATAAATTGCTTTATATCCACCCTAACTCTCATTGAATGTGGGTATGAGCTTTTAATTGATATACACTACCGGTCAGAAGTTTAGGGTTTCTTAGAAATGTCCTTATTTTCATGTGAAAAATGTGATGAATGACTATTATTGATGGAAAAGGCTGATTTTTTTTTTTTTTTTTTTTTTATGGAATATCTACATAGGTACAGAGGCCCATTTTCAGAAATGATAACTCCTGTATAGCAGTGGCACAAACCCTTATACAATTATGTTATTGCTACAGAGGGCACTCCACATGCATTTTCAACAAAATGTAGATTTTAAAGTGTTTGCACTCAAACGTCAAGATTTGAACCTGAATCAATGAAAAGCACTACTAAATACCCAAATACAATGTTTTTCAGCTGTAAAAAAAAAAAAAAAAAAAAAAAAAAAAAAAAAGAATTTGAGGTTCAGCTAGGGCTAGGCGATATGACTTCAAATCCATATCATGATTATTTCATATTTTTTATATTATTATTATTATTATTATTATTATTATTATTATTTATTTTTATTTTTTTTTGGTCACTGAAATTGTTCTTCTGTAGTGTTTACATTTAAGTTTTTGATCTTTCTCATCTTCACTGAAGCCAAAATGTGTCCAAACGACAAACATAGAATTTTTTTAGCCATCAGCTTGTCCCATTGAGGCTTATTTGTTAGCTCTGTTTGTGCTCATGTCATCAGTCCCACCAGCTCCACTTTGAGTGAATGAGGGCTAGTTGGACAGAGCAGAGGTAGAACACATACATATTGAGGAAAGTATTAACCAGTTAATCTAGATGAGCAAGAACAAGTCGGTGAGAGGTTCTAAGTTTCGGCTTCTATACATTTTCAGTTTACTGCCCAACCCTAAGTAGTGCTATGTATTGAAATTAATCATACAGCCCTACTACAACCACAACTCTTTTCATAATGACAACTTTCTTCTTTTATGCCCTGACTTCAAAACTAAGTCATACAAATAACTGTTTGTGAATTACACTAATATGAATGACACTAATGTAATAACACGACATGTTGACATGGCAATAAATCTACTGAATCTTGAATCTTATTACATTACAAACATTTTGTGGAATAACAATAATAATCATAATGGTGAAGTAAATGAGTGCCATACCCGTGAGCCAGTTTGTCCCAAGAATTCGTGTAGAATTTCCCCCTGTGCGCCGCCTTTGGACCGGAATATCTCCAGGAAGCGTGCTGTGTGGAGATCAAGGGCTGTGTAGAATTCTTGCTTTAGATTTTTCCCAGTAAATTGGCTGAATTCTACGAAAATCTAAGCACAAACATGATTTTTTTTTAACAATCTAGAAACCAATTCATAAAAGCTCTTTGGATTGAAACACTATCAAATTATAAAATTTGGGGGGGAAAGACTACCTGATTCTCTGTGAAGAGCCCTGGCCACCTCTCCAAGGTCTCATGGACAGGTGGCTTGGAGAAGAGCAGCTCCTGTCTCCTCATAACACGCGTGTATGTCATTAGCTGCGCAATCATGGTCAGGTTTGGAAACTTTTTTTTCATTTCTTCAACAGCTTCCACTCTCTTTGACTCCAGACCGTCTTCATTCTTATCTTCCAGGAAATTTAACTCACTTATCTTTGGTTTTTTAATGCCTCTGTTGTAGACACTTGTGCCTGATGATTCTCCCTCTCGTTTTAATGCCATGTCACTGCAGCCATGCTTCCTCATTTTGGCCCTGTAGAATGCCATCTTCAATTCTATACTCCTCTTCCAGCGAGTCCAGCCAGTTGAGGAGCCTGGTTCTGTTAAGCAGGGATGAGTCTTGATCAAGGCTTCAGCAACTTGATTGAAGTTGTCCTCGCTGGGATATTCCTTGTATGTGTACATTGTTCCAGCTAGTCCTACCAGAATGTCATGCTTCAAATCTCTCCCCACGTCTAGACGTTTTCCATTGTTCAGGAAGGCAGCATTCCCTTGACGGAGCCGGTGTTCCACATGAACAGAGAATCTTGGTATTTCAAAGTTCTCTGGCCATTCTTTTTTAAGTTCTGTTGACGATGACTGAATAGATAATTGATCAGAATGCACCGATTCTCCCTGACTGGAGCTTGGTATAGGAACAGGTGACATAAGAACAGGGAATATCTTCAGTGTTGCTCTCTTGGGTAAATCACTGATGTCAGTAAGGTTGCACAAGGCATTATTGAAGTCAGGGTCTTCATATTGGATGGTGAATTTATATTTAAGCTCCAGACACTCTCCCAACAGCTTTATCAGTGTGTCAGTGTCATCTGGCTTTTCAGGAAGAGTGATTTTTCGTATATCACTATCTTGGACAACTACTCGAATGATCATCACCATGGTTTTAAGATATTCTGTACAAAAACAAGAAAATAAATGAAAATGGTTATGATGAGAGTTTCAGGATATTTACTTCATTCACATATAAGGCTTCACCATTTAGCAGTTGAGAGAGTGCTTCAAAGTGACAAGTAACCTACCCTGGATTTGGTAAGTTGCTAAAGGGAACGGATCATTCAGTTCAGAGGGCTGAAAAACTGACAGAGTACAAACTGCTGCACAATTCAAAAGTCACAGTTCAAGTCAACACTGCCTCTTCTCAGTCACATCTTACACATTACATTGACATCTTCACCTCTTCACGTCTCACATCATGTGTGTGGAGAAATGACATTTTCAAGGTTCAGTTGGCAACTACAAGCCTACATTCTATTACCACTGGCGAGACACACATACAGTGTTGCACAGAGACACTGCTGGTTATGCTAGTCTTACCTTACCAGAAGAAAAGTGTGGTTCAGTGTGGTTCGGTCAAGCTTGATCTGTCTGATGCTCCTGTAAGAGACTGGAGTCTGCAGTGAAGAACACAGTTTGAAAACAGCTTCATTTACAGGCAAAAGGACACACCCATACCCACGGGTGCCTGTGTTGCGTTAGACTTTGTTTGACATGAGAGATAGACTAATGGAAAGTTCTGGAAACTTTTTATTGCTTTATTTTGTTTATTTTGTTTAACCTCGAAGACCTCTTAAAAGCCCTCTGTCACCTCTGCTCTCCTGCTGTCACAGCACCAGCGCGGGAAGTGGGGGTGCTGAGGGTGCTGCAGCACCCCTGCTTTTTCCGCAGTGGCAACTGTAATGGCAATAAAAATTAAAAAATAAAAAAGTGCTATTCATTATTCATTATATATATATATATATATATATATATATATATATATACACAGTACAGGACACACCTTCTCATTCAATGCGTTTTCTTTATTTTCATGACTATTTACATTGTAGATTCTAACTGAAGGAATAAAACTTAGCAGTGGTTTCCTAGCAGCTATTTAACCATGAAGGCCTGATTGGCACAGTCTCCTCTTAACAGTTGTTCTAGAGATGGGTCTGCTGCTAGAACTCTGTGTGGCATTTATCTGCTCTCTGATCTGAGCTGCTGTTAACTTGCGATTTCTGAGGCTGGTGACTCGGATGAACTTGTCCTCAGAAGCAGAGGTGACTCTTGGTCTTCCTTTCCTGGGTCGGTCCTCATGTGTGCCAGTTTGGTTGTAGCGCTTGATGGTTTTTGCGACTCCACTTGGGGACACATTTAAAGTTTTTGCAATTTTCCGGACTGACTGACCTTCATTTCTTAAAGTAATGATGGCCACTTGTTTTTCTTTAGTTAGCTGATTGGTTCTTGCCATAATATGAATTTTAACAGTTGTCCAATAGGGCTGTCGGCTGTGTAGTAACCTGACTTCTGCACAACACAACTGATGGTCCCAACCCCATTGATAAAACAAGAAATTCCACTAATTAACCCTGATAAGGCCCACCTGTGAAGTGAAAACCATTTCAGGTGACTACCTCTTGAAGCTCATCGAGAGAATGCCAAGAGTGTGCAAAGCAGTAATCAGAGCAAAGGGTGGCTATTTTGAAGAAACTAGAATATAAAACATGTTTTCAGTTATTTCACCTTTTTTTGTTAAGTACATAACTCCACATGTGTTCATTCATAGTTTTGATTCCTTCAGTGAGAATCTACAATGTAAATAGTCATGAAAATAAAGAAAACTCATTGAATGAGAAGGTATGTCCAAACTTTTGGCCTGTACTGTATATATATATATATATATATTATACATAGATAGATAGATAGATAGATAGATAGATAAAGTTTTATATATATATATATATATATATATATATGAGTGTGAGTGTGTGTGTGTACTACACAGTTTTTACTATATGCAGTAGCATGTGTATTGCATAACATACACAGATTATGCCATTTCATGGACAAAACTCATGTAACCCAGTTTCTAGCAAATACTAATGAAACTCTATTACCAAGAGCCAACAGTTTCTACACTCTGTCCCTCCACACTAGCAACGCCCCTCCAGCAGATGGCGCCCTAGGCAAGCTTATACCCACCTGGCCCTGTGTGTGTGTGTGTGTGTGTGTGTGTGTGTGTGTGTGTGTGTGTGTGTGTGTGTGTGTGTGTGTGTGTGTGTGTGTGTGTGTGCGTGCGTGCGTGCGTGCGCGTGTGTGTGAGAGAGAGAGAGAGAGAGAGAGAGAGAGAGAGGCGGTTGATATTCATTTATTCATTATTATACAGGAATTTCCCACACAATACATATCTTATGTGAAAGGAGTTATACTACAGTTTTTACTATATGCAGTAGCATGTGTATTGCATAACATACACAGATTATGCCATTTCATGGACAAAATTCATGTAACCCAGTTTCCAGCAAATACTAATGAAACTCTATTACCAAGAGCCAACACAGTTTAACCTCGTTATGAAATCTGAATTTTGATATTATTTACAGTGCACTTTACTTTTATGTTGTGCTCCTCAACATCCAAAATGAGCCCAGGATAGAGCTTTTCATCATACCTGAGTGCACACCACTGACCACTGTGTTGCTTCTCAATGACATCAGCTCAAAAAGGCACCGAGGCATCATTTTTTCAACTGAGTTCTCCTCCATCATAAAGGTGGCCTCCTGAAGCTCCTGACAGGGACAGCTGCAACTGATGTCCCTGTATTTGACTGTTCCAGGTGTGGTGGAAATCACTTGGTGAACATTCATGGTCCCTTTAACAGGGAGGAGAGGTCCAGCTTCCATCCTCTGAGACTGTGCTGTCACCTCATCCTCGCCTATATAGCCTAAAACAACTTCACAGATGTTCCAGCTTTTTCCACCTTCCTGTAGAATGGCTCTGCATCTTTTTAGGGCGCCCCCTATACCATCAGGGGCTCTCTTTCCGTGACTAGCTTCAAAAAAGCTCAAAGCACTGGATTAAAGTGGGCCCATATGGCTGCAGGATCATGCTTTCTGCTGGGGGACACTGAGCAAAAGGGCACTGGGTTCTAGCCCCCAGTATACAGGACACCCTTATGAAGAGAAACCTGTTTATGGGACCCTCCAAAATGTACAGACTGGATCTCATTAGCACACTCGCAATTGTAATTTTCACTGAAATCCACATGAATGAGACAGTGTTTGACAGTCATCTGTTCACGGATGAATTTATAAGATTTGTACTGCCACTGTATGTTACAGATATGTTTTCTGAATCTGGAGAATCTGTCCTGGAACTGAGATGCGAGATGCGAGAACTTTTCTTCTCTTCCTCGCCTGATTTTGAATGGCTTGCTTTGTCAAGGCACTGCTGTGTTGTCTCCTCATTGGAAGGGGTTTTTAGAAGAGTTTTTGGAAGAGATTTTTAGAAGGGTTTTTTAGAAGAGGTTTTAGAAGAGGTTTTTAGAAGAGGATAAACATTGAACCTGCATTCTCTGCAGTGACATTCTTTTGAATTGTTGCAGACGGTAGGTGCAACCATGTCATCCAGATTTGTGTCGTCCGTAAGCCCCAGTTTTTTCAGGTTATGTGTGATGTACTGCAGGTTTTCATGTGTTTTGCACAGGCAAGTGTGTCTGTCTCTTTAATCGGGTGGAACAACCCAGATGGGTCTCTTTTGACAGAACGTAGTGTAGGACAATATCTGACCCTTCTCTGGCACAATTTTTTTGTGCAGATTCAAAAGGGAGTCACAGAGCAGTCTCCTGTTTTTTTTTTTTGTTTTTTTTTACCTTCTGTACTGTGATGGTGTTTTTCTGCCTGACATCATCCCTCATGTAAAAGTCTTTCACTGTATTGTTTACAGCTGATGTCTGATTTCTGTTGTCTTTGGACTTGCTTTGAATTGGATTCCATTTAAATCCAATTATCTGTTTACACAGTGCTCTGAATTTGTATTTCTTAATAAGTTTCCCAGTGAAAAGACGAGTATACATGTTTCTGACTTGTTTTGGTAGCTTTATACCTGTCTATTTATCAGCATATTAGCATAGACTGGCATAACTGTGCTCATTTTAATCTCACTAAAGGGTCCCTTGCATTGGATTAACACAGAATATTAACCCATTGCTTTTCTTTACATGGCTTCATTGGTTATGGATCCAGCCCCTGAAGAATTTGGTTTGAGGTTCCACTGCCAGGAGAAGAAGGAAGCAATCCAACCCCACCCCCTTGTCCATTTAATCTAGCTGCCTTGCAATTCTACACATTGTATTAACCAATTATGTATTATTTGTTTACAGGAGTTAGATTAGCTTTGATTATGGATGCAGTTCACGAGGAGTGCAACTTTGGTTGGAAATACAACTGCCAAGAGAAGAAGGAACTGCTGATCTGTGCAGGAGCAGTCCGAATATCAAACATTATCCGATGTAGCAAGATATACGGTGATGAAAAACACTTTGAACTTCAAGAAACATTGGACAAGAACAGTGCATTCATACTCAACTGCCATAAAAAATGTGTTTCATGTTACACCTCAAAGGAACACATTAAACAACACAAACGCAAGTGGGCTGGAGAAACAGATTCAAGGTAACCAGGCGCTCAATGCCAAAAGACTTTGGTGGACACTTTGATTTTCAAAATAAGTGTTTGTTCTGTGGTGAGTTTTGTGATCTTAAAATTGACAAGAAGAACCCATCTAGATGGAGGGCTGCATATATTCAGAGAACTGGAGACCAAGAAGAGTCTACTAGAAGTTTGTGCAAAACGAAATGATGATGTTGCGAGAAGTGTCCAACAACGTCTTCAGTGCACAATCAGTGATCTGCATGCTGCAGATGCCCAGTGTCATGTTACCTGCCGACAGTTATTCCAAGGACAGGCTGCTAGAAGCTCAGAGAACACTGACGAAGATCTCCCCTTTGAGTCAGTCGTAAAGATGATGACAGCTGATCGGTCAAGAATGTGGAATGCTGTTGAACTGTTTACAGCCTTTACAGAGCTTAAGGGGGATAAACTCACTTGGAGGACCCTCTGGCAACTCCAGCAGACATTTGGTGATGACCTCCTGGTACTATCTTCACCTGGGGTAGCTAATATTGTTGCTTTTCGTAGTTTCGTAGTCAGAGACTCTCCAACTTGTGAAAGATGACGAAGATGAGACAGAGACAATCACAACAAAAGCTAGCAAGCACATCATCCAGGATGTGAAAAACATCAACTTGGACAAGGAACACTATAACATCTGCATTAATAAGGAAATTATCAAAGAGTCAGTGAGTGAATTTCTGCTGATGCTGTATAATCATGTACACTGCAAGTAGGGCTGGCGATATCTCGAAATTTTAATTTATATCGATATATTTCTAAACGCGATGTAACACAGGACAGTATCGTTTCTATCGATATAGTTTATTTTGCATTAAAATAGCAATACATTTCTTCCCATTGGCTGCAAGTTCGCACCTATTTCTCCTCTCCCTCTCCCTGTGTCCATGTCTCACACACACAGCCTCTGTGCTCTGCCTCCCTCACTCTGACCTGACAACCACCCCTCCCCCTCCCCCTCCACTCACCTCCACTCATCACTGCAGCGACAACATGGAGACGGAGTCCGCCACCGAAGAAGAGTTGGTCAGTAAAAGAAAAAATAATCGCTCAATAATTTGGTGAAGGTTTGGATTCCAAGTGTCAGATGACCAGCAGCAAAATGTGCTCTGTAAAGATTGTCGAAAACCTGTTGCAACTAAAGGTTCGAGCACAACAAATCTCTTCCACCACTTAAAACAGCAGCATAAAGTGCAGTACGAGGAGTGTGTCAGACTACGTGCTGCAACCCAGACCACAAAGCCTCCACAGCCTGCTGCACAGAAACAAACGCTGCTGCAAGCTTCATTAGCCCATGCTGTGCCTTATGAAAGAACAACTTATTTTTTGTTCTCATTTGTTTTTGCTCTTTTGTTATTTGAGATGTGCACAAGGAGATGCAATGTTTCCATATTTTATTTGAAATTTGCACAAAGAAGGAATGCCCTGTCTGTTTACACGGTTGTTGAAATTTGCACAAAGAGATGCACTTAAGTCTCTGTTTACATATTTTATTATTTGCAGAACTGTCAACTTCTGTGGAAAAGTCTGTTTACCGTTACTGTTAAAATTGTAACAGTGTATTTTTGTGTGTGTATTTTTGCCATGCAGAGAAGGGACATTATTTGTTTTATTTTATTCAAGGAGCATTTTATTTCATAAATGCACACAGTTTTTTTGTTCAATTTGTTTTATACATTTTGATATTGTGCAGAGTGACCTCTGTTAATAAAGGTGCCTGTGTGACATTTGGCACGTGGCTTAAACTTATAATTGACTGTTTTATTTTAAGGGTTTGCCAAGGAAAAAAAACAAAAAAACTAAACTATGCTATAATGCTTTGGGGGAAACCCCAATTATGTCACAGAAAAAATAGAAATATATATCAAGTATTACCATTCTGGTTCGATTGCATGCACCAAAGCATCATCTCAAGGCTAAGGCAAAATATCGAGATATATATTGTGTATCGTGATATGGCCTAAAAATATCGAGATATTAATAAAAGGCCATATCGCCCAGCCCTAACTGCAAAGCAGTAACAAACATTAACAGAGGTAACAGTAGCACATTCATTTAAATACCAGCTGCTTCTAGTGTTACCTGTGCTCGCATCATGCAGTCCCTACGACCACCTCCACGGTCAGATGCCAAGTTGAACAATCTGATGACATGTTTACTGATGTCCATGTTTGTGGTTTACTTTGCCACATGGCTTTTGCGCAGGACACCTATACAAACCACATCCACGACAAATTAATCCAAGTACCACAAAGTGAAAGTGCATACTGTTCAAAAAGACATGTAAAGCAGTTTAAGGATTAAAACATTGTAACCTCTTCACAAATTAAGCTAATGACATGTTTATGCATACAGTACTTATGTGCAAGTACTGCCTTTATTGTCATTTGGCTAAAGGCCATGTTGAAATTTGCTCCCTTCAAACTGATTTTCTTGGCCACACTATCACAAAAATTGTGTGACAGGATGTTCCAAGTTACATGTTTTGTATCCTGTCCCACAATGGACCCAGGGCAGAAATCTGGGGAAATTAAAAATTAAGACAAATTATAACACAAAATTACATTTCCTGTGATTCTAATCATTTTATTGAATTTAAAGCTGAGAGAGACAACAGGGGAGGGTAGAGTGAGGTAGGAAGCCACAGGAAGACAGGAATCAAGAGCCAAAAATAGCTTAACATCAATCTACCAATCAAAACAGAGGAGTGAGCTATCAGCATTAGCTGTGTGTGACTGAGAGTGCAGATATACTGAAAAAAAGGAATAGGCATGAAAAAGCATCCTTGAACAACAGTGAGCGCATGTGTGAGGCGACACAGCTGTCAGAGTTAGATGCTTGTGCAAATGCCCATATACACACACCAGTTTTCAGCTGAAAAATGATTTGGGGGTTTAGTTACAATAAAGTATGAAATAAAAAGGTTTCACAGAGCAGATTCTGCAAAAGATGCTTCACAGCATTTACACTAATAGTAAAAAAAGAGAACCATAGTGTTAAATGTATGCTCGCTCTAATTAAATGTATGTAAGGACAGCTACATTCATACCAGGTTGTTCTTCTGTGATGAATTACGCAGTTCTTTCAGCCACTCTTCGAAGTTTTCCACCTCCTCCAGTCAATTAAAGGGAAATCGAATGCCTTCAGGTGCTTAAGATGGCAGAGGACAGCAACATGAAGTTGTTATACATATTACTTGCCAAATATGAAGACAGAAGGACAGGGCCAGTATACAACAGAAACTGCCTAAATTCAGTGGCCTTCCACTGTAGTCCAGTCATTTTATGAAAAAACCTAGGACAAATTGCAAGAGAAGCAAACTCAACTGATTTTGTATCCTCAGTATGTCCTGAGTGAGGGAAAAAAAGTCCCAAGAAATCCCATTGGTGGAAAGTTTTGAAAATCACCTATTTATGACCACATATTACCAAAAAACACTGTTTTTAACACACAGGGGAAAGGGGTTCCAAATTTTACTTTCAGATATCACTATAAAAATTCACAAGTTGATTACACACACAAAGTCAAGAAAAAAAGTCAATTACAAGTTCTTTGAATTATTCTGTTTACACATGCATATCACACATTATCTGATTTGATATGCGCTAATAAGGAATATATGGAATAAATGCCAGAACAGATATTTAAACAGTGAATTAAAAGGTTACTATATATATAGTAACCTTTTAATTCAGGGGGGGGGGGGGGGGGGGGGGGGGGGGTTTGGAAGCCTACACATACAGGCACTAGCCACTCCAGCACTCACTCTGATGTCACATAGCCACTCCATAGCCTACACATACAGGCACTAGCCACTCCAGCACTCACTCTGATGTCACATAGCCACTCCATATTTATGTCAACTGCCTGGTTTTCATATGTCTGCAACTTGTTACAGGTTGGTGATTAATAATAAAGAATAACTACCATTTTGGTAATGTAATCCCAAGGAACATGCAAATGACTCATGTACCACCTATCACATGCCCTACTGTAGACATTGTTGTGTACCTTCTGCCAATGGTCGTGCACTGGCCTCTCTTTCTGCAGCACCAACAGGACTGCTATCAATACCACCACCACCTTTGAATAGCAAACATAGAATTATTGTGTTTTGCATTCACTATAAGAATAATGGAATGATTATATCCCATTTGTTGCACAAAAAAATTAATCTCAAAGGCAGTAAAAAAAATATGGCTTGTAAATCAGTGATTTTAAAACCTCAATCCTTATTTAATTTCAAAACTTTTGAATTTCAAGTCCAGGTCCTACATTTCTACACTGTACGTGTAAAATCTAATCCTCAGTGTTAATTCAACTCTAACTGAGAGTGTACATGGCCTAAAGAACCTCCTACTGAGAAGAACCAGTGTGTTTTAGAAAACTCACTTGCTGAAGCATCACTTTTTTTTGACGGTGCGACAGCGAGGGGGGGGGGCTGAATAACAAGGGCAACTTGAGGCACTTGGCAGCGTCTTCCTCGAGTGCCTTTCTTTTTTTCTCTCTCTCCCTTTCTGCCCCACCTTTCCTCTTTTTTTTCCCGGATTTGGATTGGGGTCCATGGAAAAATTTATTTATCAACTGCAATGTAATCACTAAACCTTTCCTTCCGCCTCATCCGCTCTCCTCCACCGTCCAACACACTCGCGCGAGTCGCCACACCCCCTCCTATGTTTACAGCGTGCTCGGACTGTTGGGGCGGGTGTTAATCAAAACAAACCAATCACGTCTTGATCCTGTCACAGGCTGCTGGCCTCTGATTGGCCTGGCCTGGCCTGTCCCTCTGTAAGGGACAGGCCAACCGGAGAGCGGACCGGCATGACAGCTGATTGGCCTGGCCGGCGACCTGTCCAAAAAAAAAAAAAAAAAAAAAAAAAAAAGACAGGCAGGCCAGCAGCAGGCCCGGACTGTACATCGGTTCTCCCGATGTACAGTCCGGGCCTGGAAAGAGCCCATCGTAAATGTCAACTTCGAATGAGAAGACATCTGGCACTGACTGCCTTAACCCTTCAGCAAGTATGTTTGAATCGTTTTGTCTGTTGCTAGCTAGTGCCCCCAGGTGGTTGTTTTTTCGTTTTACATAGAGTTTCTTAACTCAGGTGATTTTCGGGCCGGGCGGCGCGTTTGGCACGATACACACGACGCGATGACGCTTCATCGCGTCCAACGCCTCTTCGCGCAAGTTGAAAAATTTAAACTTTTGACGCAATATCGCGTGATGCTTTGACACGATAGCCAATCAGTGTTGATATTCTCCCTACGTCACCTATGTCAAGAACTGCCAAAGGAAATCGAAAAATGGAGGACAATATTATTGTTGCCGTGTGCGGGCTACAGGGCTGCCAGGCTGCCGTGTGCGGGCTGCCGGGCTACCGGAGCTCTACGACACAACCTGTGTTCTGTACAGGGACCGCACCAAGAAGGAGCAGGCGTGGACAAAAGTCGCGGAGGAGGTCGGACTACCAGGTAAGTTTTTCGAATTTTGAGGTATTTGTGCTTTAATTTAGTATTTTTTTAAACCTCTTCATACTTCCAATCCATTATATTCCACTATATTTCAGAGACATAATAGTAGTAATAATAATAATAATGATGATAATGCAAAAGTTTATTTGTACATGTTACAAATCTAGAGGAAAAAACTAGGGAATAAGGCTGGTAACATAAAGTAATTAACAGGCAAAAGTAGTGAGGGAACCAGAGATTACCAAAAACAAAGGTTTTATTTACAAAATGCCAACAACTAAAGGTAAACCACAACGAAAATCCCACTGGCAAAGCTCAGCTCTCTCCTCCTTTTAAATCCCCCTGATTAGCAATTAAGCCCAGGTATGGACAGCTCACTGATGGGAAGGAGAGGGAGGGGGAGTACCTGGAAACAGGAGAGAGGGAGAGAACACAAACAACAAGGCCTGAAGGCCGTAACAGTATAGCACTTTTTACAGACACCACCGAAGTTTAGTCATGAGTAAAATCAAACCAAGTCAAAACAATCAGATAAACATCTGTTAAATAGAAATAAAAGAAACCATATATTTAGTATTCTGATAATTTTTTTTTTTTAAATGTTTTTTCTTTTATTGGCAAATCTCAATTTTTAGGATGAGATTCCCAGATCATACAGCCGAATCAACACAACTGTGCCAGTGCTCCAACGCTTTTTTGACGCTGAATGTGACACCAGACCTGATTTTCGCCTCAGCCGGGATTCTCTGAATGCCCTCCTGAGGATGTTGCACCAGGATCGACACCATGGCTGGGGCCAAACCATTAAGGTGCTCGTTTTCCTATTCTGGTTGGCTTGTGGGACCTCCTACCGTGTTGTCTGCAGGGTTTTCGCCATGCCCAAGACCACTGTGTTTCAGTCCACCAGGGAGGTTGTGAAGACCTTCCTGCAATTTCGCAGCCACATCGTCAGGCTCCCAGCAACAGAGGAAGAAAGGAGGGCTGTGGGGGAAGGTTTTGCCAGGTTGGCCAACCACGGTGCGTTCCGGAGGGCTTTGGCTGCAATAGATGGCTGCCATATATGCATAAAAGCTCCAGCCAATGACGCCATCTGCTATTTTAACAGAAAATTGTTTTATTCAGTTGTATTACAAGCTGTCTGTGGCCATAATGGCAGATTTATTGATGTATTTTGTGGTTACCCTGGGTCAACACATGATGCCAGGATTTTGCGCTGCAGTCCACTTTTTGTATCTGCAGTGTATCCTCCAGCAGATTTTTTCCTGCTTGGGGATGGAGGATATCCCTGTACTGAAAATCCCATCACTATCATCACCCCATACAGGGAACCAGTGCAGGGGCCAACCCAAGCCCGCTTCAACAAGCACCATTCAAGGGCGAGGTGCATAATCGAGACCTCTTTTGGGAGGATGAAAGCTCGGTGGAGGGCTATTTTCTTGCAGACCTTACCCCTGGATAGGATGATTGTCCCCAAGGTAGTCACTGCTTGTACCATCCTCCATAATATCTGCTTGGGAGTAGGCAATGTTATGGATGAGGCAGTGGCTGAGCCCGCCGGAAGACGTGGACATGTGGCAGAAGTAGTGAGGTCTGCAAGGAGAGAGGAACTTGCCGCATTAATATCAGCCCCCCAGCAGAGACACATTGAGGTCTGCCGAGGTCTCCCTGGCTGCCGTCAGGGAGCTGTGGGACGAGTAATCCGCCAGGCTCCCCCTCCTCTACGACCTGGGCCGCGAGGTTACGGTGGACAAGCAGCTGGTCCCGTTTCGAGGTGGGTGAGCCTTTGTCAGTTCGGTTTCCTCTCTCTCTCTTTACTCTCTCTCTACTCTCTCTCGCCTCTCCATCTTCTCTTTCACGCTCTCTCAATTCTCCGTCTCTCTCTCTCGTTCTCTCTACTCTCTGTCTCTCTCTTGCTGTCTCTCAATTCTCCATCTCTCTCTCTCACTCACTCTCAACTCTTTCTCCATGTCGGTTTCGTCTCTGCAAATGCGAACCAATGCGACTCTGCCGCGATTCTGACAGTCTCTCTCTCTCTCTACTCTCTCTCGCCTCTCCGTCTTCTCTCTCACTCTCTCTCTACTCTGTCTCTCTCTTGCTCTCTCTCAATTCTCCATCTCTCTCTCTCTCTCTCTCTCTCTCTCTCTCTCTCTCTCCACATCACAGGCCAGTGCCCTTTCCACCAGTACATGCCCAGCAAGCCCACGAGGTACGGCGTCAAGATCTGGGCAGCCTGTGACGCGAGGTCCAGCTACGCCTGGAACATGCAGGTGTACACAGGCAAAGCGGCGTCGGGTGAGCATGAGAAGAAGGGCCAGCTGCACTCGAGGCGCGACGCAAGGAGGCTGTTCCTCAAACGGCTAGGCAAAGCGCTTGTGGCCCCGCTCATGAAACGCAGGGCTGGAGTGCCGCGTGCGCCGGCCGAGGTCGAGGTTGGAGATGAGGCCGATGTGGATACGGAACCGGAACCAGAACCAGAAGCTGTAGAGCGACGACAGACGCGACGCCCAGAAGGCGCAGCTTGCGCGCTGAGGATAAGGTGTCAAGTCTGCCCGCCCAGACTGGACCGGAAGATGTCGATGGCGTGCGCACGATGCGCCGTGCGCGTGTGCGGACGCTGCTCCATACTCTACTGCCCAGCATGCGACCTACAAGCCCGCAGGGGAGTCAGGGAGGAAGCGACGGAAAGAACGCCACCTGAGTGACGCCGCCAAGGCTGCGCGAGGACCGCCTCCCCCTACGTCGCCGGGTCCAGCTGACCCTGACCTGCTGACCTAGGCAGCACGAAGACAGCAGTTTTCATTATGCTCATTTGTATGCTCTGTTTTGTTGTGAAAATTGGAAACAAATTTAGTCGTGTAAGTATTTATTGTCTTGCATTTGCCCCAACTAAGGTTTTAGAATTGCAGATTTTTATTGGATGTGATTTTTCTCCAGGACATGGTGTGTGTCACAGCCCAGAAACTGCTGAGAGTACTGTCTCGTGGAGGCTACAGGAAGATCCTGGGGCTGGAGGGAGATGCAAGCTGTAAATAATCTCCTCTTCCACATTGTGCATACACAGCTCGAAATATTGATTCAGATCACTTCTGTATGTAAAAATACATTGGGTGAATTCTCCAAAGTTTTAGTTTCTGCTCTCAATAGAGCAGTCAGTGTGTTAGAATACACAGGGCACATTTTGAGTGTTTCTGCTCCCAAGTTGTGGTTTCTCCACTCTTGTCAAGAAAATAAATGTTTCACATAAAAAAAAAAAAAATCTTTCATTAAAGTCCATCATTCGCTTCTCTCTCTCTTCTTCTCTTTTTGACTCTTCTTTCAAAAAATCCATAATTTCGGCCGCAACACGTTTTCTGGTTTTTGTTGGCGGGATGATGGGACAGCTCTACTACCACCATCTGACCCAGCTGGTAGTAGAGCTGCTGTGGGAGCTGCTGCTGCTGCTGGTCTGGTTGGGGAACTGGAGATAGGTTGAGGTGTTGCAGAGGGGTCGAGGGCACAGGACTCTTGGGATGAGGTGGACGGTGTCTCTGGCAGGGTGGCCACTAGTGCTGGGGGAGACATGGATGCTTTTTGGCCAAGAAAGCATCCATGGCATAGAACCATGGCCAGGAGGCTGCTGTAACATCACCTGGTTCAATACCTGACCCGGTTGGTGGGTTCTCAATCACCACCGGCTCCGTCAGAGCTACATGAAACTGCCAGGGACGGGACTGAACGGTCACCTACACAGCCAGGTCCGCGCATGGGGAGAGCGCGGTCACAAAATGTTTTGACTGAAGGGGCTGGACCAACTGCACACGCACTCCACAATACTTACGACCCTCTGAGTGCGTTCATGTGCTTGATGGATCGTGTGATGCTGCAGCACATTTGTGACTGTACGGTGGCAGAGGCGCACAGGTGTGGAGCGCAGGACTGGGAGCTGAGCTTGGCAGAGTTGAAAGCGTTCCTTGCACTCCTCCTGGCCAGGGGAGTGCATAATGGAGGGAACACGGATGTGTTCGTACGGATGTGGGGTCTTCCTTTCTTTAGCACAGCTATGTCGAGGAATAGGTACAAGGAAATTATGCGCTACCTACAGTTCGACCGCAACCTTGGGGAGAGTGTGGTCCTGAAACTAATGGAGCCTTTTTTGGTTAAGGGCAGAAATGTTTTTTACATCTCTCCCCCTTGCCCACAAGCTCCTGGCAAAAAACACCAGCCTGGTGGGGACCATCAACAAGAATAAACGATCACTGCCTTCCTCTGTGCACCTGAAAGCTGCTCTGCACAGCACAAAAGTGATGCAGAGTGACAGGGCAATGCTCACTATCTACAAAGGTAAAGAAAAGAAGAATGTCTGCATCCTCAGTACCATGCACAAATCAGTGGATATACTGGATGACGCAAAAAAGAAGCCAGAGACAGTCCACTACTACAGCAGAACAAAGGTGTGAATACAGTTATAGCCCACACATATTCACTTAGCCTATTTAGAGATCCAGTGCAGATATTTTATTTTATCTTTATTTTTACTCATAAGTTTGTCTTTATTCTCATTATCTTGATCTGTGTTTCATTGCCATTACTGCTATCTTGTCCTATCTTATATTATCTTAGGTGGAGGATGACGTTCTGGACAAGATGTTGAGGCAATATTCTGCCCGAGCAGCTACCAGAAGATGGCCAGTTGCAGTGTTTTACAACATGCTGGACATGGCTGCAGTGAACGCGTGGGTCCTGTTCCGCAGCTGCATGGACACAAATATTACCCGGCGAGCCTTCATCCTGGAGCTCTGCAAGCAGTTGCGCAGTGAGCACATCGCAAGGCCAACACAGACATCAGTGCCTATCCTGCCGACCATGCCCGGAGAGAAGAGGAGGAACTGCGGTGTAAAACGAAACTGCACTAAAAATAAAACAACAAAAATGTGCATGAAGTGCCTGCGTGCAGTGTGTGGACAGTGTACTCTGAAAGTACACAGCGTGTGTACAGATTGTGAGTAGTGTGCGTTTTCATTTTTCTCAGTTCTCACGGAACTCAGGCCCACGGATAGCGCCTGTGTGTGTGTGTGTGTGTGTGTGTGTGTGAGTGAGTGAGAGAGAGAGAGAGAGAGAGCACTCCAGTTTATCCAGCATTATTTATTTAATGGTCCTCTCATGAATAATTAAATTACTTCACTGTGTTAATAATTTGTATTGTTTGTTGCATTCTGATGTTGTAGTTTATTAAAACTACATAAATTTGACATTCATAACGAAATAATCTAAAGCAGTTGTAAAAATTAATAATTAACTAATAAATTGATATTTTTAAAGTTTTTTTTTTTTATCAAGCACTACTTATTATTTAAAAGAGAGGACGAAAATGAACAACTTTACAGCTTCAAGAAAGTACATCCATGTGATTGATGATGGCTTGGAGCTGGGGAAAAAATGACCCCTCTCAGCGGTTCTAGGGGTATTGGAATGTTGGCGGTTCTAGTGTTTAAACTCAAGTGTATCCCTCCCAAGTTCTATCATTTGTTTTATGATTGATTGTTTTATGACCATCTAGTTAAAAAAATGACAACTGTCTGCACAACAAAATAACCACAAACAAGTTCCTTTATTTTTCTTGTCATGATCTGTTATATTGTAAATACTGATCAGCACACAGTTGCAAGACAACAGTAACCTGTCGTTTTACTAGTAGCTTTAGCTAACCTGAATATTTACAAGCCTCCTCTTGATACATTGACATAACTTAGCTACTGTCTTTCAACCCCTTTGAAAAGCTTTTTTTCAAAGAAAGCACACAGCAAACGCTCCTGCACTCTAAAAACACTTGGGTTATTTCTTTAACCCAGTTCCTGTGTTACTTGTGTTGGGTTACATTTCTGGGTTATTCTTCCAGAGCCATAACCATTTCTTGGGTTATGAGGATTTTATTTTGACCCAATTTGTGGGTTTTTCCAGTTGGGTAATATTTCTGGGTTATTTTTTTCTGAGAGTAACCCATTGTTGGGTCAGAGACTTGGGTTTGATTGATTGATTGCTTATTGATTGATTGATTGATTGATTGAATACTTTCTGAACAGTTTGTGTAACAAAGAGCACTTCATTACTAGTGACTGATAGCTTTGCTTGTAAATATTGCACAACATGGTTGGTAGAAAATGCACTTTAAACAGACAACTTAACTATGCACTTTAATAATGGCACTTATATTTGCACTTTATTATTGGTTTGCACAGAATATTTGCACATTGCGTATTTGCACATTTTATACAGACTATTTATTGTCTATTTATTGAATAATTTACAACTTGATAATTTATCAGTGTAAAACCGTGAGTGATGTGTGTCTTCGAGCTTGGTTTGTAGTCAGGGCTTGACTCCACCTGCGGACATAAAATTGAATTTGCCACTGACACTGCACTTGCGTGTGATTGCCTATTCAGAATTGAATAGTGTTGTGTGTTAGTGTCTGTAACACGGTGTGGAAATGTGCAGTAAAATCATATAAATGTGGAAGTGCTTAATTAGTAAGAATACTGTGTGAAAGTTGAGTGGGCTAAAACTTTCATTCATTTTCATTCATTTTCATTTCATTCATTTTTAAATGAATATGACCTATAAATTGGGTTATATTGACTACAATCCTGGGTCATGTTAAAAGAAAAATTGGATTATTTATTTAACCCAGATTATGGGTCAAATGAATAACCCAATTTCTTGAGTCAAAATAACACAGCAAGTAGTTGGACCCTTTTTGACCCAGGGGTTGGGTTAAAGTTGGGTTATTTTTTAACCCAGCAGTTTTTAGTGTGTATACAAAGACATTTCAATCATATCCACAGCACCACAAGGGGAGTGATTGAGAGAGCATTCGGCCTGCTGAAGGCAAAATGGAGGCTCCTAAAGTACCTTCCAATGAAGAAAGTAGAAAAAATGCCCATCGTTATAACTGCAGCATGTGTGCTGCATAACTTTCTCCTTCTCCAGGAGGGGCAACAGGATGAAATTGAGGACCTGGAGAACAACGCAGACAATGCAGACAATGTGCAATTGGGGGGACCAGAAAATGCCTCTGGACAGAGAAAACGCAATGAGCTGGCACTGCTTTTGGTTTAGGGTTATGTTTATGGTGTGTGTGTGTGAATTATCCACTTTGCCTCACAGTTCATACTGAACACATAAAAAAAAAAAAAAAAACACTGCGGCTGGTGCAATTCTGACTGATTGACTTTATTTTTTAGTTAAGTTATCTACAAGATTTTTCAGAAGAATGTTTCTCTCACGGGCCACCTCACAAGATTCCCTCTGAATAGCCATTAACTCGTCGAGTTGTTGTTGTTGTTGTCATGCAGCATGGGTTTTGAACCAGCCAGGAGCTTCACTTTTGGATTTGGTCTTGGTGTTTTGGGATGAATGGCCTTCATGGGAAGTTTCTGATGGGAGGGGAGCAACATGAAAATCTTGGTCAGAATCCTCTTTGGTATGTTCACAGGAAATGTTTACATAATACATCATACTAAGCTTGAACACATGATATTATGAGCACACTGACCAACAAATGATGAGACTGTGTGTATTTGCTGCACAGCACGGTCTTCAGCAAGGCATTCCTCCATGGCAGAGAAAAATGGCCACTTACTCCTGCCTCCACACCCACATCTTTTTCTGCTCATCCACAATAATCCTGAATCTGCCTCACCTCCAACATCATAACCTCTCTCTCTCATGGCAAAGGCAATTTTGGCCCAAACTTCATTTTTTTTTCCATATGGGAGAGTTGAACAACTCATCCATTTCCTTCACCAGACTAATGAGGAGTAAAGTGGAATCGTGGGTCCATGAATTATCTGTAACCACACAATTAAATAAACAAAAATTAGCTACAGAACATATGCACTGTGAAATTAATCAAGGAAATAGAAGTGACATACCTTTATGGATTTGCTGGTCACATGGCATGAGAGCAGAGTCAGAGGCTGGTAACTGTGGCTCACTGGATAAATCAAGAGGCTGTGAGGTTGGAGAGGGTGGAGTGGAGCCTCTCCCCATGCCAAAGCCTGTGGCCTGCTGTGAAGCAACTGGATTTTAACAATGAGACCAAACAAATGACATGTTAAAATCCTGATATGTTTTTTTTAAGTGCAACAATACATTCAGTCAGTGGGCACTGGGGAAACAAATAATCTACATCTTACAGATCTGAGCAGGAGCAGGAGATGGAGAAGGCCTAGTGTTAACGAGGAGGCCTGAGGCCTGCTGTGAAGCAACTGCTGACCAAGAGAGACAACATGGATTTTGACAATGAGACCAAACTGACAAAAAACAAATACATTTGGAAATCCTGATATGTTTCAGTCAATCATTTAAGCACATCACCTTATTCAGTCACTGGGCACTGCAAAACAAACAAACAAACAAAAAAACACAACAACTTACAGAGTTGTGCAGCATTAAAATGAGTAGGTGTCATGTCGAGGCCAAGGCCCGTGGCCTGCTGTGAGGTAACTGTTAACCAAGTGAGACAAGACCAAGTTTTAGCAATGACTTGCTTAAATAAAGTTATTCAAGAATATCAATACATTCAATGTTCAATATGAACAAAAAACAGTTACTGTTTTTGTACCACAGGCCTACACAAATGTGTTTTAAGTTGAATAAAAGTTGCCATATTATTAGAGAAAAACAATAATCTATGTCTGATCTATCATCATACTTACCACATGTGTTTTTACCTCTTCAAAAGAAGAATAGAATTTGAAGCATTGGCTACACTTGAATATTACCTTGGAAGCCATAATGAAGCACCATCGTTTTAAATCGTGGAGGCTTAAATACAGGCTGATGATGATTGGGTAACACCTGTGACACACCGACAAAACAGAGGAAAACTACCTCTGAGGCATGTTGCTCTCTGTTACAAAACGTTACAACCAAACACATCATTCAATGAGACAACGTCACACAACGTTACGTATCGTAACGTCATTGAATACACCCCAGGAGTTAAGCGCGTGCACCATAGCTATAAAAAGACAGCGTCAATGGAGCCCCGATTTGACGAGTCACCATGGCAACGGGGAAGCGTCGGCCTGCGTTTTTCACCCCAGTTGAATTGGAAATCTTAATGCATTCATACAGTGCTGTTTGAACATGTTTTTTTTTAAAAAGTGCAACACCGCTGCAGCGGCAAAGGAGAGGGAGACGGCGGGGAGAACATGCTGCTCGGGTCAATGCCTAAGTTTAAATGTAGGCTAGTCCGTAGCGGACTGCCGTAGAGGCCCATGCTTAAATTCGCTAATATTACAGGGGAAAACTGCTTGAATGGTAGCCTATTAATTTATTTCATTTATGTGCAATCCCGCGGGGGAGAAGCGCACTTGGCAGCAGCTTAAGATGAAATATAAAAACCTTGTTCAACAGGTAAAACATCTATGCGCGGTCTTATAACTATCTCCCGACGAATATTTAATTCTCTGCGCAGTAACACTGCACCTTCATCCACGGGATGAAGGTGCAGCTAGTTTTTGGCGCTTCTTTGTAAAAAAATAAGTCCTTACTGGGGTCTGGAAAGTCGATAAATCTAGTGACAAAGTCAAATGGAAACTCTGGCCCAATCCCAATGTCCACCCTCACACACTCACTGACTTTGAGGCGCGCTCCCGCTAAGTCCGTGAGGGCTTAGGGTTGTCCCATTGACAAATCATGAAGTGCGTGAGGGATCTGTCGCGGACTTTTTGAGCCCTTAATGCACCCTTTCCGTAAGTGGGCATCTCCGCAGACTTAGCGTAAGGGAATTACCCATAGTTCATTGCATTGTGACGTATGACATGAATCCCCTGGGGAAACCAGCTGGCGGCCGCGATAAAAGCGAAGTGAAACGAGCGAATTTGTAAACAATCCAATCCAATCCACTTTATTTACAAAGCACAATTTTAACAAACACAAGGTTTTCCGAAGTGCTGCACAAGATAACACACCACAGGATAACACAATAGAAGCAGAATAAAAAGGTAAAATACACAATAGGATAACATGATAAATTAAGATAAGATCAAATAAAATAAGATAAAATAATAATAATAATAAGAAGAAAAGATAATATAAAATACTAAAATAAAATAAAATAATAATACAATTATAATTTAAATAGAATAAAATGTAAAACGCACTGCCTGCACAGCATCAAAAGAAAAAAAACATGGAGGGTGCAATCAGCAGTGACGCTGCAAAAAAGAAAAAGTTCTCATGTGAGTATAATATTTTATATAAGATGGCCTTCAGAAACTAAGGAAATAGGCAGATAGGCAATGCATAGGCTATTTGTTTTTTATCTCTTGGCAAACTCATCAATGCCTTTTGTGGGAGTAGATCATTTTTTAATGCTGTTTTCACAACTCCTCAAAAATACCAAGCAAAAAACGTAAAATAAAAAGTCCCAAAGCTGCGATTGTGAGAAACATGATGCATTGCTGTTGACAACCAAACAAAGGGCTGTCCCATTCCCTTTTTACTACTTCAGCCCCTTGCAGCCTCACACACTCAGTCACTTTCCAGGTGCAGCTACTTAAGTCAGTGAGGGCTCAGGGCTCAGGGCTTAGGGAGGAGATTGAGATTCAGCCACTGGGTAGCGGGACTGCACTGAGGGAACATACAGCTTGATTGGCTGGTAGCGTCACATGGGGCGCTGTGCCGGCTAGAAGCAGAGAGGCGCTGCAGCTCAATTTTGACAGCTGAGGACAGACATGTATGTGCAAACTTTTTAACCCGTTTGCGTTCGCTTCTCTCTGCGCTCACAAGGCAGAGAGAAGCAGAGGGGGGAGAAATCATTTTCCAGGACATTTTACTTTTTTTCTCATTTTCCATATGTTTTCCATGACTGGAAAATTGGCCAGTTATTTTCCAGGTTTTCCAGGAAAGAGGAGTATTACGATCGCCCCCAGCAGGAGTGAAAATGAGCCCAGCATTTGTGATTCATTTTTTAGCGCAGTATTTGAATCTTAACCAATTTTAATGTTGATTTCTCACAGGATGTTCATGAGTTCCTGATGCTCCTCCTCATGGGGCTGAAGATGGAGGGTGAGGCCATGTTCATGTCACCGGGCTGCATTTGTCCCACTGCGAAGTTTGACGGCAAACTTCAGTGTGTTCACACCTGCACCAGGTAACTTCACAGCAAACTACATTCGCTACGTAGATGCATGCTGTTCATCTCTAAATAAAGCGTCAGACAACAAAGTACACTGCTTATCATTGACATTTACAAAAGTGTTCAGTGGTCTGACTGTTAAAATGTTTTGTTTTTAAAGCTGTGGTGACAAAGTCCACCAGGAGGAGGAGCACAACAACTTCTCCCTGAACCTCTACTCCTTCCTGGAGGACAGCCTCCGATTCTTCTTTATGTTTATGGAGGATCTGTTCCCTTTAAAGTCACGAGTACAAACTGTTTTTACTTGTAGTGACTGTGGTTTGTTCTTTAGCCATCAAGATGCTGTCAAGTACTCTCTGTGGTTCTGTGTTGAGGGTTTGCTCATGTTCGGCTTTCTCCATCTTTCACTTCATCTTCATCTTTTAAACTTGTTGAAAAATGGCTAAGCTTACTAGAAATACCCAACTTTTGGTCCAACATTTAAAATGCAAACAAGGCATTTGTGTTGTATTTGTCAGCCTCAGTCGATCAGACGGACAGTTCAGGAGACAGACAGACATCACAGCCGGAGCGTCTGTGGTGAGACAGAAACAGGGAGAGACAGGAGAAAAAATAAATTCAAGAGAGAGAAAACATTTTCCAGTGACCTGATGAGTGTATATGTATGGTACAGTTCTGTATAGATAGATCATTTAAGAACCTGATTAAAACGTTTACCATATTTCTCCATGACAGCGCCTGTCTGGAATTGTCTCTCTCCTTGGGAAGAACACTGACAGCGGTAATTAATGTCACATACATCAGACATCAATATGGAACTGGGACACACACACATACACACACACACACACATAAAACATGTCATGTAAAGCCTTTCCTTCATGACAGTTTCTGTCTCACAGGTCACTACATCAGTAACATTATGGATGGCAGCAGGGAACAGCTCACAGTCAACGACGCCATTACAACGAAGACAGACGAGGCCACGGTCCTGAAAGAGCGACAGGACACAGCATACATCCTGTTTTATGTCCTCAAGTAAGACCTTTGAATTCAGGGATTACAAGAAGAATGTGCCTCTTTGAGCCCCCTAACAAACTGAGTTCTGAGTTAAAGCAGCATCTTCTCTGTCCCATGTTCCAGCAGGGGAGCAGGGGAGGGGGTCCATGCAGCCCTGTAGGATCCAGGCTCATCAGCAGCTGCTTGCACCAGCCAGCAAATGTTTCCTGGTGTAGAGCTGAGGTCTGCCAAATGACACAACCGTCAGCCCCTGGGTTCTTCATGATGCCTGCTCCTAAAGAAACAGACAGCATCACAACACTTGATACACAGAGGGTATGAGCTGCTCACAGACCTCAGCCAGCAGCAGCCTCCTCAGCTGGGAGAGATGGAGCAGATGCTCCACACATGATGAGTCATGCTAAAACTGCAGAATACTGGGAGGGACAAGATGAAGGTAAAAAAGCTCAGAAACGGCTGTATTTCTTAAGGAAACTTAAGAAAGCAAAATTCCCACGCCAAGTTCTTGTCAACTTCTATAAAGGAGCGACTGAAAGCATCCTGACTGGAAACATCACAAACTGGCATGGGATGTGTACAGCCCAGGGGCCTCATTTGTAAAACTGTGCGTAAGAAAGATCACTCCAGGTGGTGTACGGAGGAAACACAGGAAATGCGTGCGCACAAAAACTTTCAGATTTGTAACAGAGTGCGTACACACGTCCTACGCCTGCTTCCATTTATAAATCACAATCAATCCTAAAGTTGTCACACATGAGGAAGCGCTTTACCCCGCCCACATGGTGCCTATATAAGGTCAGGGGAACACCCTCGATGAATATGCAAATATACCACGGACACGATGGAGCAAGAGAAGAGAGCAAAGAAAAGAAACTTCACACAGTGTGAAGTAGAGATTTTAGTGGGTGAGGTGGAAAACCGCAAAAGAGTGTTGTTTGGTGGGCACAGCGTGGGCATTACTAATGCCAGGAAGGCCCAAGAGTGGCAGAGTGTGGCAGATGCTGTCAACGGCGCTGCCTCAGAGGGTCGGACTGTGGCAGAAGTCAAAAAGAAGTGGTTGACATTGAAGTGGAGGTGAAAAAGCGTGTCGCGCTCCACAGGAGAAGTGTCTGTGCGACAGGTGGGGGAAAGGGCACACTGGAGCTCAGCCTCACAGATGAAAAGCTGGTGGGGATAATTGGAGAATACCTCCTGAGTGGGAACACGGTTACTGTCTGCCTTATTGTTCAGGCTATGTGAATGGATTTCATACAAACATTGGGCGCCCCCGGGATTATCTATATCAATTATGCCTCCTTCTTCGTTTTCTCCAATATATCCTTCATATATAATATGTGATGGGTAATATTTGATTATTTCACTCAAATGTATCAGTTTCACATATTTTCTGTGATTGTTGGTGTCGCACTTTCCTGTTTCTCCAGATTTTGTGTGTACGGCAGGGTCAGAGGTGCCATGGAGGTGCACACATTCTCCAGTCAAGTTTGTTTTTTATAAATCCCAAACGTTGCTTACAAAGAGGCGTACACCCTCTTTTGTGCGTACGCAGCTTTAATAAATGAGGCCAAGGACAGGAAGACTCTGCAACGAGTGGTTAAAACTGCCCAAGACATCATTGGCACCCATCTACCAAGCCTCAGTGATATTGGGGAGGTGAGGTGCCTGCGCAGAGCCAAAAGGATCCTAAAAGACAACACCCACCCCAGCCACAGCCTGTTCACCCTGCGGCCGTCAAAGATACAGAAGTATTCGCTGCCGTACCACCAGACTACAGAGCAGCTTCTTCCCTCAGGCTGTGAGACTACTAAATGCACCATCTGAACTCCTCCATGTTTAATAATTTTATTTTCTATACAATCAATTAATCAATCACGGCTCGGAGTAGTATTGACAGGGTTCTCCCTTCATCAGAACACCCTGCTCCAACAAACAAGACAGGACCTCATCTTTAATATAACATTTGTGCAAAGCGTCCTGCAAGCAGGCAAGCTCACAAAATCATATGGACGTGCCCCTGTGACAACCGTCTGACACAACCAACACTAAATCTCTGTGCAGAGCGAATCAGGAAGAACCGACACAGTGCATGGTGTATCTGAAACTCAGAACTCTGACCAAAAAAAGGCTTGCAGCTAACACCAGCGCACAGCTGAGCCAAATGAGCTCATCAGCGTGCCTAACCAATATTATGTGCCAAAACCTCCCCACGGCACAACCAAACTACCTGCCAAAACACCCCCAATTTGTTATGACCCGGCTCTTAGGCCACAACAAAAATGGGAGACACATTAACATTAGAGGTTTAACAAAACATCATTTATTAAATTAAATAATAAAAAAAAAAACAATCATCTGGGCATGGTGTGTGGGTGTCAGTAAAGGCTGTAGTGTAAGTCTGCATGAGTGAGGGATGTGTGTGTGCTGTCAGGTGTAGAAAAATAAACTAAGGCAGCACAACCAAATGACCGGGTGCCTGTGGAGAGGAGCGCAGAGAGAGAGTCATTTAAAATTTACTGACTGGGATAATCGCCCAATCAAGAAATTCCACGTAGAATTTTGTAAAAACATATTACAGCTGCAAAGACACATTCCAAATAACGCCTGCCGAGCAGAACTGGGTCAGAATCCCCTCCAAATTACAATCGAAAAAAGAGCCATCAAATTCTACAACCACCTAAAAACAAGCGACCCCCAGAGTTTCCACTACAGAGCACTAAAATCCCAAGAGATAAACTTGGAGAAAAGCCCCCTCAGTCGGCTCGTCCTGACTCTCAGCTCCAGACATTGTTTGAATTGGATCAGAGGACAGTATTGTCTGTTTAACATCAGTGTGTATATGGGACAAGGAGAATCCTGTCCTGAGTGAGGACGAGTGGGCAGCGCTTGTCTTCTCACTCACTCTCGTCCTCTAATCCTCTTCTTGCCCTGTTTTTTTTTTTCCCCCAAAGAGGAGCAGGTTTGTGTTGGCTAAGTCTCTTCATGTCTGTGAGCAAAATAATCACCTAAGCAGTGTTGCCAGGTGGGAAATGTAGGATTATCGTACCAGAGGCACAAAATTATCGTATTTTGAGGGAAATGATCATACACCTGTGATAACCAAAATAACAAGCCCAATGATACAGTATTGTCAAATATAGTCACTCTAGTGTTTAATAGCATCCTGCAGGCAATCAGTGGCGTCAGTACGGAATGGATTAACGGCAACTGTTTTGAATCGTGCTCGCTGGACTTCCTGACTGTTATGAATTGTTTTGGTAAGTACTAGAGTTTTGTTTTCCCCCACAAGAATCCCCCTGCTCATTAGGAGAAAGTGGGTGCACCTGTGATGTCCACTCCCAGCTGAAGGTCTTTGATTAATCAGCAGGGCTGGGAGGTTATATAAGGAGCAGTTGCTGCTCAGTTCAGTTTGGTTGTGAGTGTGTGAGAGTCAACACCATCAGTTGGCTCTCTTGGTATTTTGGAAGGATAAACCAGGCTTTTGCGTGTGGGGGGTTTTGTGTTTTGCCTTCTCCGGGTCCACTGACTTCCACTCTTTTCTTTTACTGGGTTGCATTTTTTAGTTCTTCTATCATTTTGATAGATTTAGTGGGTGGCAGGAAGGCGAAATAATCCCCTGCCACCTTTTTGAACCCAGTTTGTTTTTTTGTCACATGCAGTTTGTGTTAGTTTTCCCCATTAGCAACCTTTATTTCTCAAATTTGTGTTCTACGTGGGGGGGGAACGTAACAGACCTGACTGTGAGCGTCTCGTGGGGCAAGCGCGGCTGACCATTCAGCCAGTCATGCTGGTTGTGCTGAGACAAACGCATAGAGTCTATTTGTTTTACGTGGCAGTGTGGCGGTCATCAGTCTGCTGGGAGTCATTCGCCTCCTGACTCAGCGTGCCTTATTGGTTGGAAGCTAGCGTGCGATTCGCTATGGATGAAGACCACGGTAAGATGAACGGGTCGTCATTATAGACATAACAAAGAGTAGACCCCGCATCGGCCGCTGCCACCTATTGGCGCTGATGACAAATGCGGGCACCATCTTGGTCCGGTCCGCCGCCCGACTCAGTGTAATCTGTTTGACAGGCGCAATGAAGTGTTAGCGCATTAAATCAGTCATGACTCGCTGAATACTTAATTGGTTTTCACACGATTTTTTTCTCTGCAAACGACATACATATAGGCATGATACAGGGCATATGGTTTGGCGTTTTCTAATATTCATAATAGGATTAACAGTAATAGAATATTCTGATATCCGATATATGTAGTGAATGATAGGTATTTTGCAAAACACACAGTACAGTACTGTGCAAAAGTCACCATCATCCAAATAGGAAAATAAAGGAAATATGTTAACAAAACGTAACATTAATGATTAAATATTATTATTAATAAAGGATCTATTTAGGTTTAGAGCCAGGTTCCTGCTATGGTTCAATTAATTATTATTATTTTAAATTGGTGGTTTTATTGTTTAATTTAATCTTATTTATTTATTTATTTATTTTTATTTTATGATTCTATTTTATTCATTTAGTCTGTTTAGTTATCTGTCTACACACACACACAAAAACTAATATCAGAAGCAGATTGTGTACTACTCAGCTATTTTAATAATTTGAAAAATGAAGAAACAATATATGAATAAATTAGTTATCAGAAAAATCAAAATCTATATATACCCAAAAAACTGAATCTACATCTATATATATATATATCAGAAAAATGAAACATGAAAAACCACATACATGAGAAAAATGAATATCTGTCTATATATCAGAAAAAATCTAAATCTATATATCAGAAATGAAAAACTACATATCAGTAAAATGAAAATCTATCAGAAAAAATGAAAATAGACAAACAGATGATAGTGAAATCCTAAAAAATGTAAATTTTCAAGTTGCAGTGAATCCATCCCTCCTCAAAGCCACTTCCCACTTCTTCCTTGTATTGTTGTCTTTGGGAAACCTTCGAAATGAAAACAGGTGATTTGAGTGTCACCACAAAAACATTTTAACAAGGAGCTTATTTTCTTCCTTCTTCTTCCTATTTTTTTCCTTAAAATTTCTTAGAACCTTTCTTAAACAAAACCTTCAACTTATGCAAATCTGTTTATTAAACCAAAGCTGCTGAAATTATGAGTAAGCTTGTTTGCAAACTATTCTACAGTCAGATGTAATATTGACTGTATTTTTAAGTAAGGGGGATGGGTATGAGACATGAGAGCTATCTTACTTTTGTTAGATCACAACTGACACAAGAATGCTATTGTAAATATTTCACTCTAAGTCTGTGTTATGGAATACATAATTTATAAAGTCTCAGTTGACCAAATAGCTGGGTGATCACCGGCTGGCTTAACTTGGCTACGAAGCCTGGCTACGATTTCGCTGGCGGACATAAATACAGTACAATAATATATTATTCACAAAATACAAACAATAAAAATGTTTAATCTTATCTGTGAAAAGTAATCCCTCGAGCCCTGTTAGCAGTTGTCCGCCGATTAGCACAGGAATACGCCACACAGTGCTCTGCTGTTTCAATTTATGTTTACGGGTAGGATGACCAGACCAAGATGGCGGCCGTATATCTCGCTCCGCAGCAGCCCAAGTGGCGTCTACCCTTTATTATGTTATGTTATTATATTATGTTATCCGGAGTTATTTAGACTAATTAATCAATCCAAAACACGAGCTCCTCTGGGGAGTGACGTATGTCCTTTGGGAATGACAAGATGACTCATGCATTTCTAACATTATCATGTTTTTAATCTTTGTTATATAGAGTGTGCTTCCACTTTCATGTTAAACAATAAGTATTAGGTGGCGGCTGGTGAAAAAAATTCTTGGTGGGGCTGGTGTGCCAACACATTTCCCTGCCTAATCCAGCTATATTAGACTTGATGCTATCAAATATTAGGCTATACAATACAATAATGAGATAAATTTACAGAAAGGGATTTCAGCTGAATCTATACAAATCAACAGTGTGAGTGAATTTACAGCAAAGTTCTTTTCAAAAATTAAAACCTAATCAGATGATTTACCCTATCTGATCAAGAAAAAATGCAACATTTGCTTGAAGAAAACAGCATCAGTGCCATAGAAGCAGCAAAATTTGTCAGTGCATGTCACAAACACAACAAAACAACAGTCTCCACAACTACACTCTACCAATAGAACGTAAAATCATTGGCTGCTCCGCAACCTGTCAGCCACGGCTTGCGCTGAAACCAGCTCTGGCAAAAAGTCCTGTTATAGGATTTAGCTTTCCCCTTGGTTTGCTGCTGGATGTTGATTTCGGGCTTGTCGGGTCCCAACTCCTTAATGCAGATTTTTTCCGCCATCATCCTTCTCGCAAAAGAGTAATTTAAAATATCTCACCGAATTTGGTGGAAGCTGCTGCTCTTGAACTCCTGTCATCGTCACCGCTATTCTCTCTCTCACTCACTCCTCGCAGTAACAGTAAAGAATCAGCAAAACTGAGGTAACTGTGGGTCAGTGGATGCAGCCATCTTTGACAAAATTATAGAGTAGTAAAGTATAAAGTAGCTTTAGCAATCCGAAACCTTCACGCATTTTACGTGGACGTAGGGGCGACATTTCCAGCGCCCCTGCGGCATTAAATTTGGCAACGTTGATTGGCCAATTATTCATCATTTTCCCCTAGCAACCATAACCGGATTGGCTATTTAGCTGTAGGTCTGGGGCGCTTTGACGAGCACCCCTAAAGAGAAATGACAGTAGCTGTCGGAGGAAATTCACTATTGATCGAGTCAGTCAATGACAGTAGCTGTCGGAGGAAATTCACTATTGATTGAGTCAGTTGGTGTAAATGTTGTTTAAATGATTCAGATTGCATGTAGGCACACACTATTAAGTAAAACTGACACTGGTGATAAAATTTGTGTGTGTGTGTGTGTGTGTGTGTGTGTGTATATATATATATATATATATATATATATATATATATATATATATATATATATATATATATATACACATAAGAGATTTTTCGCCCCAGCGCCCCCTATGGGCCAGCCACCACTGGCATAGACGTCATACACGATTGGCTGGAAACATGTCACATGGGGATAGATGCCTTCAGGGTTTTAAAAAAAAAAAAAAAACTCTCCGGCAGACAGTTGCGGCAGGCAATAATTTGAAATGGCCAAATTATCGTACAAATACGATAATTATCGTACACCTGGCAACACTGCACCTAATGACTCAGTCAGCACGGGGGAACATGAACGCTGTCCACACAGACCTATAGAACTCTAAATATTACAGTAATTATACTGACGTTAACATTAATTTCATTCAAGTGAATCCGCCGTCACTATAACTTAAGGTTAACGTGACGTTGACAGCACATTTTGGTCGGATTGGATGATGTTTGTCTAGGGTGGGAATAACGTAAATTGTAAAAGTGCAATTCTATCGCATTACCTTGGTACGCAAAACTGAAAAAAAGATCGTATAGTTACGAAAGGATCTACTTCATAATGCACGGTGATGTAGAGGCGCAAGTGGTTTCCCACACAAAGTATTGCTGTGTCCCAAATCGTGCACTTCCGTTAGTGCACTGTCTGTGAGTGCACTTAGCTGACAGTACACTCACTGGCACAATGCGCGAATTTCGACAGTGAAGGGGTGTCTCAATCGGCGCACTTACCGGAAATGACGATCGCCACAGCTTCTTCTCCTCCTCTTCTGTAATTCCAAACGGAGATTTACCGCCGACTACCGTTGCCGCGAAAATAGCTCTATTGTTCAACGATTTTGATTGATTTTCATTGATTCTGAAATTAATAATTTTTTTTTTATTGAAGAATGTTTCGTTTTCTCCAATTTCGTGTGAGGAGAAGATTACGCCGCCGCCGTCTCCTACAGCAGCTCCTTCTAGGAGCTGAAAATGTACAGGTATGTTTAACAATTACATGTTTTTGTGGTGGGTAAGTCAGTGCAGTACCTAGCCTATTTTAGACAGACTTACCCTCATACAAAAATAATTTATAATAAATTTATATCAGAATAAATATACAATAAATACAATATACAGTAGAATAAATACAATATACAGTAGAATAAATACAATAAAATAAATAAATAAATAAATACATGAATTTCATAATCAATTTAACAGAATACATGATGTGGATGTTTTAAAGGGCAGTGAAAAATTCTGGAACACCAGAATTTCCCTGGTTGGGATCAATAAAGTATATCTATCTATCTAAACATGCTATATGTTGACAGGGACTGGTGTGTATGTGTGTGTGTGTGTGTGTGTGTGTGTGTGTGTGTGTGTGTGTGTGTGTGTGTGTGTGTGTTATATTTTTATTTATTTATTTTATTTTTCAGCCTCCAAACCCTCAGCGGTACTGCCAGCTAAATGCTACAGTGCCAGTGCTGGCACTGTACTTTGATGGTCAGAGTGACCTGAGGGTGGACTTCCGTCTCTCCCGGGAATCCTTCCGTGGTCTGATGGCCATCCTCGGCACGACATGTGACCATGGCTGGGGACCGGTCATTGAGACCCTGGTCTTCCTGTTTTGGTTGGCCAGTGGAACATCTTATCGGGTTGTGGCCAGAGCATTTGATATGCCCCGAGCCACTGTACACCGGGCAGTCCACAAAGTTAGCCAGAAGGTCCTCTCTCTGCTCCCCCAGGTTGTACGCCTCCCATCTGCGGAGGCTTTGCCAGATCTGGGTGCTGGCTTTGCTCGTCTGGCTGGGTCAGCAGCCTTTCACAGGGTTGTTGGCAGCATTGATGGCTGCCACATCCGTGTAAAGCCACCATCAGAGGATGCAGCCTGTTACTTGAACAGAAAACTGTTCCATTCTGTTCAATTTCAGGCTGTCTGCGACCACACCGCCAAGTTCATTGACATCTTTGCTGGTTTCCCTGGATCAGCACACGACGCGAGGGTCCTAAAGCACAGCCCCATATACTTCCGGCAGAGGTATCCTCCACCTGGTTTCAGCCTAATTGGAGATGGCGGCTACCCCTGCCTTAGGAGTCCCATCAGCATCATCACCCCCTACAGGCAGCCTCTCCAAAACCAGCTCCAGGCCCACTTCAACAACCATCTGCCAAAGGCGAGGTGTGTTGTGGAGAGGGCCTTTGGTATCTTGAAAACCAGGTGGAGGTCCATTTTCATGAAGGCGCTGGAGGTGGACATCCTCTATGTCCCTGAGGTCATCGCCTGCTGTGTTGTGCTGCATAACATCTGCCTCAGCAACGGGGATTTGTTGGAGCCAGAGGATGTTGATGTGGAGGGAGCAGCAGTGGACCACCCAGAGCCAGTACCTCCAGGTGCCATCTGTGGGGCAGGGGACAGGCACAGAATGGCACTGCAATGTTATGCACCCAACAATGACAATGCGATATAGGTCACTGTAAATAAAAAAAAAGTATGTGTTATTTTATGGATGTTCCAATGTTTCCTGTTGCCTTGTATGGCTTATGTTCCTTCCTGTTAGCTTAGTGTTTTATGGCATCTTGTTCTCTTCGTTCTGGAGTTTACTTGTTTTTTACTTTATGGGTTTCAAAACATCTCACCAAAGGACTGCAGTTGAAAATTAGCCAGCTGGCTAACACTGGCACATTTAATTCTGATGACTCCCCTGGTGATTCAGCTGCACTGGCTCCCCATGTCACAACAAATTAATTTTAAAATCTTGCAATTAAATCTATTCTGTTTACCTCACAAACCTTCTTCATGGTATACTCCCTCACTCACCCTAGTCTTCATCAGCAGGTCTGCTTGTACTACCAGCCATTAAACCCCAGCTTCCTCCTATGCTGCACCTTAACAATGGCAATATGTTCCAAACATCACACATCAAAAATAAAATTGATAACATTTTTATTGTTCTTGTGCTATGTGTCTGTCTTTATGATCCCCATGCCAGAGCCAAAGACAAATTTCCATTTTATGAAGATTTAATGGACAACGTAGTCTTAAATATTCAAAGCCAAGAAGCCTGTTTTATGTCATCATTACTCAGAATATGCTAAATGATTATTCAACCCTGATCTGATAAAGATAAAAACTAAGTGTAACTTTTTTTTTTTTTTTACGTAGCTGCTTTTACATTAAGCCCACATGCTGCGGCAAAGGTCGTAGTTATAGTTCATCCATTGGAAATCTGCTTAGAGCTTACATTTTAACAGCAGCTCCTTTTGCCTTCTTCATAAACTGTAGTCAACTGACCGAAGGAATTTATTGTGAATATAAAGCAATCTTATTTCATTCCTGTATAGTGCATTTGATGTTTTATGTAAAGCTCTTTTAAGTGCCGTGTTAAAATGGGCTACACATTTAAACTTGACTTGCTGTGTGTGTGAACACTTTTGATTGACTAAAGATCGACAAAATAAAGAACAGAAAAAGCAGATAATAAGTACTTGTGTTTTCATTTTATTTTTTGTTTAGCAATTGCTCTAGGATTGCAAGGAAGCGCTCCTCCCTCGCGGCAACCTCCCTGTCTCTCCTCTCCTCTCTCTCCCTCATCTCCCTATAAAAACGTTCCTCCCTCTCCACAGCTTCCCGGTGTCGTCCTGATGCCTCCTCTCTTCTCTCTCTGCTTCCTCTCTCGCTCTGGCCTCCTCCCTCTCCACCGCTTTTGCTTCCATCTCTCTGACTTCCTTCTCAAACCTGTCCTCTCTCTGCTGCAGCTTTCTGAAGACTTCCACAACCTCCACCCGCCGCCTTTTTGAGGTGGAGGTCGTGGAAGTTTTTGCTAGGTCCCGTTCTGGGGTCACCTCAGAGGAGGGTTCGACCACCACCGCATCTTGGGAGGATGAGGCAATGAGGACAGGCGGCGTTACTGATGGCCTGCCCCCAATTGCCTCATCCATCAGACAGTACCACTTCCAAGATGCGGCAGTGGTCTCACCCCCCTCTGTGCTAACCTCAGTTTTGGGGCACTTCAGTTCCTGCCAATGACAAACAGCAAAAAACAGAGTTTCAGATCGAACCTTTGCAATGTTGTCTCTTGCACATTTCTTAGAATATTTAGTGTTTACTCTTTAATTTACCTTTCATTGTATTGGAAATTACAAACCTTATATTTTTGTTTTAGGTTTTCCCACTTCTTCTTCAGGAAGGATGGTGTAACCCTCCGCGGCAGGTACCCTAGCTAGCAATTAAGCTAGCGCTAGCTTTATAGTTAGCCATTGACATCACGCCGTATCGGAAGTAAATCAACTCAGACTGATAAATTAACCCAACCGTGATTTCTATTCCGTTATGTTACAGTGGAACCCCGTGAAAAAAAACATATTTACAACTTACATTTGTGTAATTCGCCACTTCCGCCACTACCGGCAAGCGCAGGGACTTCTCCAGCCGCCATCTCGGTGGTTTTCAGTGGTAAAGTTATCCAGAAGTAGACGTGTACACATCCTATCTTCAAAATAAAGGCATCACCACTGCTTCTAATTTATTAGAGTTTTATTTTTGTAGACAACCGGAAGTGACTGTACTTTGCATAACCGCTAGCTTGAGAGTTATCCGAAAACGTCGAAGCAATTTCCAAAACAGACGTTATTTGGACAAACTGACCACATATTTGGAATCTACGTAGTTACTTTCTCGCCTTGAAAAAAAAAAAAAAACTTAATAAAGTGACATATTAACATTCATACAACGAAAAGTTAAGTCAGCTTTTTTAGCTAGCTACTTCCGGTCAGTGGTGCCGTGAGGGTGTGAAGTGTCCATCGTTCCACACTCAGTTTTTTGACCATTTTGAGTGTACATCCGGGCATTTACAGTGCACTTAATTTTGTTAGTATTTTGTTAATATTTCCAGTGTGAACGCACTTATGGACTCAAAATACTAAGTGTAAGTGCAGAAGTGCGCGATTTGGGACACAGCATATATTTGCAGTCAGCTATATCACCTTTTTTTTCACTTGGAAAAAATACTGAGGACATGACCTCGGTGCCATCAATGTTACAGCCATGCGAGCAGCATTTAGGTAGTAAAAATAACTGTTTGCATGGAATTATTGATGCTTTCCCACGTGAATCACTGATCAAAGTCACTGATTGGTTGGAAGGCGCTGGCTGTGTGTTGGCTGTCATGGGTCAGCAGTGTGTTGGACCCTCCCTGCTGGCTGTGGCTCTTTCACAATGAATCAGGGTGCTGCTGCTCTTTGGAAATTTACCACACAGAGACCTAGACAGAGATGTCTGCCTGTGTGTGTTCAGGAAATGGAGTGAGTGGCAGAGCAGCGAGAGAGGAAGCTAGTGATGGCTGTGTAGCTTTAAAGAAAATGACAGCTTTTCCATAACAAAAATGTCCTTAACAATTTCAAAAAATTCTTGTAGTGCCTGGAATCTGCTTTTTTGCAGCTTTAAAGAAAATGACAGCTTTTCCAAAACAAAAATGTCCTTAACAATTTCAAAAAATGCTTGTAGTAGTGATGGCTGTGTATCAACCGAATTCACACAGCGGCCATTTTCCTCTGCGGTCAGGCTCAGGATGGGCAGTTGTGACTTTTATAAATGCAGAGAATCTGACAAGTTGTTCATTTCACCACAATAGATAGAAAATAGACAGTAAAAATCTGGAGGGCCATCGGCTCATGTTTCAAGGTAAAACAAGTTTTGCAACCTGTTAGCTACAGTTAGACAATAGCTAACGTTAGCATCCAGCCACTTCCTAGCTAACTTTACTGTTTGATAGGGTTAGATGATATGATAGGAAAGGTGTGAATTATTATGAAATATCAACATCAGGAACATCGTGGCCTCATTTCTTCAAAGGTCCACCAGTTTAAGTGTGGCAGTGAGAGCCGCTGGCTGTGCTGAAGCTGACAGTGTAACGTTAGCAATGTAATGTTAGCACTGTAACGTTAGCAGAGTAACGTTAGCAGAGTAACGTTAGCTGTCCTGCTGTGTTTCCTCCTCAGAAATGCTCTGCTGAGCTGAGGAATGTTCTATCATGTTCTGCTCACTGGAAGATATAACTGTATAATGTTCCCACAGATTACATCCAGCTTATTTTGGAGTCAGTCAGTTCTCCCTCGCACATTTCCAGTTAGTCCAGAATGCTGCTGCTCGTCTGCTAACTGGAGCACGAAAGAGGGCGCACATAACTCCTATCCTGGCCTCCCTCCACTGGCTGCCTGTGTATTTTAGAGTTCATTTATTTGTTTTTAAATCTTTAAATGGCCTCGCCCTGCCCTACCTCTCTGAGTTAGTTAAACCTTATGCTCCTGCCCAGTGCCTCAGGTCAACTGACCAGCTGCTCCTGGAGGTACCGAGGTCAAAGCGAACGCTCAGAGGGGATCGAGCTTTTTCTGTTGCTGCCCCCAAACTCTGGAACGACTTACCTGTGCACATTAGACAAGCCTCTTCACTGTCCATTTTTAAAACCAGTCTCAAAACCCATTTTTACTCATTGGCTTTTAACCCAGCATGAGGCATCACTCTGTTTTATTTGTTTTATTGTTTATATCCTTTTTACTGTTTAATTGTTCTTACTGTTTTGTTGTTTTATGATCATTTATGCACATTGAGACGTTTCTCTGTTTTTAATTTGTTGATTGTTTTTCTTCTTTCTACTGTTCTTACTGTTTTGTTGTAAAGTGCAATATAAATAAAGTTGAGTTGAGTTGAGAACACAAAAGTGTGTGCCAAGCTCTTCAGGAATAAGTTTTTCATGTGGCCTGCAGACACAAACGTTATACACAAGTCTGTTTGTATTTAATGACAGAACGTTACTGAGGTCGGTTGAAAACACAGTGGGACAGCTAACGTTACACTGCCAGCCTCAGCACAGCCAGCAGGTTTCACCTCCACACTTTAATAACTGTGTCCATGAGGTTCATTTAAACTTTAACAATTAATTTACACCTTTCCCATTGTATCATCTAAGTCTATCAAACAGTAACGTTAGCTAGGAAGTGGCTGAATGCTAGCGTTAGCTGTCATCTAACGGTAGCTAACAGGTTATCAAACATGTTTTACCTTGAAATATGGCCCGATGTCCCTCCAGATTTTCACTGTTCATTGTCTTTTCAGTTGTGAATATGGCCTGTTGCTCCCTCTGGTGAGATAATCTTAGTAACACACTTAGTAACACACTGATTTGTAGGAGATGAAATGCAACCATTCAGTACTTAATGATATACTCAGGATTGTACATTACACACATGTAAAATTGATAACAGTGGAATCAATTGTCATTACACAAAGACAGTCAAGAAACAAAACATTCTTTTTGATCGTGGCTTTATTTCTGAGAACCCGACCTTGTGTGTACTGTGCCACTAGAATTTAGAAGATGCATTTGACTTTTAGGATGTAAAACTTAACAGACATAAAAAAATACAACCCCAGTCTGTATTTACCTGTTTGTTTTAGGTTAGGTAAATTTGCTGACTTGTAAGTGCAAGTCCATCACCATCACCCGTGTGTTACCGTGTTTGTGTGTGCACAGGCTGCCAGCTAGCCTCGTTTATACTGTGTCGTCGGACGGATACATGCGGCGAACATGACCACGATCCGTCTGAGCTTGTATGTCAGCTGTGTTCGCCAACACCGGTCGTGGTCACGACCACGGTGTGGGCTTGTATATCAGCTGTGTGCGCTGCGCATCTCTGGCGTACACCACACTGTAAATGAGGCTGTAGGCACGGATGCGGACATTCTCAACCAAACAAGCCACAGGATGCATTGCTCATATTTTGAGCTTTTGGCTGACAGATTGTACGCACAATTGGAGGAAATAATGCATTTGGAAAGTCCACTACACCACCTACTAACATTTTTGTCCTGTCTCATCTCGTCATGACGAAAATACACACACGTTGTTGACGAAAGTAACACCGACTGGCTGGCTGTAAAATCACAAGTAATCCTATGTGAAATAAAAATACTAATTTCAAAGAGGTTTGTCTTCATTATACACCAAATCATGGACTTACCTGAAATAAAAATACTAACTTCAAAGAGGTTTGTCTTCATCACACACCAACTCATGGACTTACCTGCAGCAGACACCATGTGACACCATGTGACACCACCACCATGCTGATAGTGCCATTTACAATTTTCTGTTAAATGCTGTATACATTAATGGATCTAGTCATGTGTTTTTCTGCATTTCCAGATACACAAAACCATTTTAATGCTGTGCTGTGTTACTAGGAGGAAGTGAGTGACATTGACCTTGAGCAGGGTGAGGGTCACTTTAGCTGCAGTGACATGGCAAAGACTAAAAATATAAAATGCATTTAAAGGGGAAACAAGTCATTAACTTGGTATCAGTGCATAAATGCTATTAACTCAGTAGTAGTCTTGATACTTAGAATATGATACAACACTTAATGTGTTTTTAATGGACTTAAAGGACTAGCACAAGTTTACCAAAAAACATCTGTACAAAATGGATCCAAGAAAAAGTAAATAAAAGAAATAAACGCTGCTGAAACACCAAATGTTTAGTTAGGAATAACATTTATTTACAGCAGAAAAGCAATACAAAGATTAACAGACTAAAATTGCTAAATAGAAGCTATAAGAGTCTCCAGGGACAAAACAGACAAACTACAAAAAAAAAAAAAAACTACAAAAAAAAAAAACAGACAAATCTGACACAAAAACATGCTCAATCAGCCCGAATGCACAGCCAAAATACCACCGAACTAAGCTCCTCCCTAGCTCCTCCCTAGTCTTCAGGCGCTACTTTTGGCAGGTACTTATGCACTATAGCCTGATAGCCCGGTAAAGCAACCATAAAATGGCGACCCACCTGCAGCTTCGGATGTGCTCCCGAGACAACTGCTCTAACCACGTTCGCACCACACTACCACACGGCGATTTCACGATCAGCATACATTTTATTTTCAGCAAAGTCGGAAATATGTACAGTCCATCTAGAGAGGTTGTCTTACTTAAAGCAACGTATGCCATCCCCGGTTCAAAGACATGTTTCAGTGACACGACTGACTGTGACATGACACGAGTGACATGACTGCAGACTGTACAGTCGTGTCTTGTACTTTATGACTTGTACACGCAAAAGCCAATTTAACAGGGAACTGACGGCGAACTACTCCTTTTTTACTCAAGCTTTCCTCTAATCTGTCTATGTAAAACAAACTATCTGGTGCACCCTGTAGATTTTGCCGCTGACCTGCCTTTGGATTGTCCAGTCTAAGTCCTAGCTTCTGTACTCTGGTTTTCCCATCTTTTGTCTCAGTTACTATTTTTTCTATCTTTCCGAATGTGCCATTGGCAATTCCATCTTCTACATCTAAATTTCTAGTGACCATGACGCGCACTCCCTCAGCTGCTTCTATTGTTCTAAGTAGTTCTCCCTTTTTACTGTTGGTGGTAGCTCCGAGCCTGTTCATCTTCCCTGTCCATGAGTCTTTGAGATAATCTTCTGCATCAATGCTTATAATGTCTTTATGAAGGGCACAAACTGTCTTACTGTTGTGCCGGTCAACTTCTTTATTGGTTGCAAATATGTAAATTAGTCTTTGGTTTCAGTTACAGCGCGGGCAAGGAAAGTTTTGTCACTCTCACTAAAAGGTTCAGCCTTTTGTTTTACCCTACCCCTGTTCAAAAGCTGCACAAACGCAAGATCCTCTTTCTGGCACGTGATTTCTGTCAACATTATCATTGTAAAATTTTCCTTCCAAAAGTCCTCATCTTCCTCATACACTCATGCCCCTTTTCCACCAGAAAAAACCTGGTGCTAGTTCGGAGCTGGTGCTAGAGCCGGTGCTTAACTGGTGCCAACGAAGAACCGGTTTGTTTTTCCACCGGTCAAGAGCAAAGTAGAGCCAAGTCAGAGCCACGTCATGACGTCTTCGGAAAACGTGATGACGGGTGCGCGAGACGCCCGCTCAGAATCACAATAACCATCATGATGAATGAATGAATGAATGAATGATACTTTATTAATCCTTTGCAGGAAATTACATTGTCACGGCAGCTTCATCAGTTCAACACACATCAAACTGCATACTCATACTATACAGTGGCTGCAGCGTCTCTGTCTCTGCCCGCCCATCCTGCCCTGAAGCCGGTGAAACTGATCAGTGAGTCGGGGATGATGTTCGTGAGCCGCGTCTCAGTCAAGCATATAATGCCGCTTTCCCGATACAGTTTCTGGCCCCGGGTGGAGCAGGATCTGGATTTATTAGCGATGCAAATACTGCTTGTGTCTTTACAAGCCTACATTTCAATACAGAGGCGAAAAACACAATTATTGCCGGCTACCTGTCGGATTCGTGATCGGAACGAATGACCTCTATGTTTACTTATTAAACGGGTGCTTCTCATCCTTAAATGTAATTTGCTGAGCCGCCTTCCATGCCGTTGTAAAATCAGTATAACCCGCGGCTTCTCGGGGATTATTGTTTATGTTTATAGCGTTCGCAGTTCCTGTTTTGTTTTGTAACCCCGCCCACCAATGACGCGGTGGGCCGCGTCATCGGTTCTTTCTCTGGCTCCTGTTTAGCCCCTGCTCGGAGTCGGTGCTTGCCTAGCACCAGTTTGGAACCAGTTTGGCACCAGTTTGGCCCCAGCTTGGGCAGTGGAAAGCCAAAAAACTGGTGCTAAGTCAGGCACCGGCTCCGAACCAGCCCTGGTGGAAAAGGGGTATCAGAGCGGTTTGACTTTAGGCTACTGACGGTACGTAAGTGGTAGAAATCACCTACTGCGAGAACTGAAATCCCCCAAAAGGTTTTTTATTACCTTTGATTTGCTGAAATCTCCAGTTAACATATGCAAACAAATGCTTTGAAACCATGGACACTTCATCAATAATAAGAATCTCTACATTCAATAAGGCTGCTCTCATTTCATCTAAACTATTTCCCAGTCCTTGGTAAGGTGGTTTCAAGCTACGTGGCAGTTTTAACAAAGAATGCAAGGTCTGTCCCGAAATATTAAATGCTGCAGTACCGGTAAATGCAGTCAATAACACGGTGGGCATTGATATGTCAGTGTCCTTGCGTATTTTAGGAAGCTGACGAAATACTTTTGTGGCTTCCTCATAAATGCATTTTATCACGTGATTTGCCACAGCCGGCACCCCCAGAAACAAAGTAAAAGAGTGGTTGTGGGTTCTGGCCCCAAAAACACTTAAGGCACCACTGACGCACAGTAGAATATCGACGCCTGAGTTTCATTTAGACTTTGATACAGCTTTTTGACATATTCGCGGCTAACCTTTGGTGGCTCTATTGAGGGTACGACTCCACCTCTCTCTTTAGGATCAAGCTGGTATTCTGGAGCATCATCATTCTCATCTTCGATTTTATTTAACTCTTGCTCTGCAATGCACTCTAAGCGGTCTGCCTCAGCTGCAGGTGCAATTGCCACCCATGCATCCACAAATGGATGGCTGAGAAGTTCCTCATAGGCCACGTCTATCTCTTCACTGTGTTGTTCGAAGTCATTCTTGTTTTTTGTGACTATCGCGCATACTGCTAGGAGGCAATTAGTTCCGGTAAGTAAGACACTTGTTTTCAAATTCTGGCTCCAAAGGTCTGGCTTTGTATTTATCTACAATTCCTTTCATCCAAATGTATTAAGTATTGTCCTCTTTCATTAACAGCTTTTCAACAGGCAGACTCATTTTCATTGCATCGTCATCAGTCTGTATGAATACAACGTCCCGTGAACACATTTTGAGTTTTAAGCTACAAGTTTGCGCCACAGCCTCTTGTGCACTGACTTGTCTATGCCTAGAATAAGCCTGCATTAGCTGCTTCATTTGATCCCGTTCATTTACAGTAATTTCACGCGCACCTTGAAATACTGATTTTAGGTATTCAGACATCTCATGTTCTGGCTTGGACACGTAAGACAGCATGTACATGAGACAGCTATAGTGGTCCAGAATGTACTGAATGTCCATGTTTGCATTCCACGCTCTAAGCAGATCAGCATTGTATCCATTGACCCAACAGTCTTTTGGCTGACGCTTCATGAGAATTACGTTAGAGCTGAACACTGCTGCAGCACACTCCTTATACTCATCTAAAGTTAGGTTACATTTCTCCAGGAGTTATGACATGTTATCAATCGAAACTTTTGGGTCACTGAGCAAATCCCATATGGGTTTAAGCTTATTTCTAGCCTCTTTAGTGGCCCTACTGTCATCTTTGGCTCTGCGATTTTTCTTGATTTTTCATTGTCATCATCAACTGGTCTGTGACAGGATATTATAGTTTTCTCCATGGGCATTTTAGGAAAACCAAATCTACACTGAACATTCCCTTTCTTGCATGATTTTGAAACGGTTTCTGCTGTGAGACAATTTTATGGAGCTCTGGCTCAGTGTTGGGGTCAGGCATCTGGCATGTTATGTAACGGTCAATAAATTCACAAACCTTATAGTCGGGATCACATTCAGGTGTGTCTTTGATCCAAGCAATTAAATGAATGTGCAGACTTCCGACTTCTGACTCTTAATAGCTGTTATGACTTCAGGCCATCTCATTTCAGCTGCACTGAATGTACAAAAGAATGTGGGTTTGCCCAGTTGTCTAATCATTGCAACTAAGTCTTTAAGAGTTTTGTCCCAATAAGTAGGAGTCCCCCGCAAAGGCTGCATAAAGCGGGTTGCATCCTTGTTCCGTACTAGTCTCTCAAGTTCCTGTTTATCCTGCACCATCTTGTTGCTAATCCTACAGCCATCTCTCATGATGCATTGTTTCTAGCCATGTGTGCTTCAGTGACAAACTGGGCAAAGAATAAGTAACTCTGGTCTTTGGCAAAATGAGTATCTACCGAGAACAACCTTACATTAAAATACATACTAGGAGATACACTTATTGTTCTTATCTCATCGAAGGTATTCTGTCCATTGGGGAATTGTACAGGGAATGCCATTGCCTCAAGTTTTGGGATCGCAAAGAAACCAACAGGCCTATTTCTTTGGGCAGGTGCAATACTGAATATTCCCTCACCATATGCTAGGATTTCATGTCCTATGTCAGGTGGTTGCATGCAGGAATCTAGTGTTAGACCTGGCCTATCTATGTTAACTGGTTTGTCATTTGTAACTGGTTCCTGTGCATCAGCTATTTGCACTGCTTGTGCATTGTCAGCCTGGTTTAGAGCATCCCTTAGTTCCTCAGAGCTATGGGGCTGCTCATTGCAACTATCATTACATGGTTCCTCAGAGACTACTTCAGGCTCATGTTCATCAAAATCATCATCCAAACAATTTTCAAATATAGCTAGTTCATTAATGGATATATCTTTGTATTCGGAATGCATCTCTCTCAGTATTGATAAAGCTAGAAGTATGGTTCATGTTCACAGTATGGAAGATCTGATGGCCTTTGTGTAACAATTCTGAACTGAACAGGGACTCAGATGCAGAGAAACACTCAGGAGAAAACAAACAGGTAAAGATACACACTTTACTTTTCCAGTCCAGGGTCATACACGGGAATGCAGGCAAAGAAGGCAAACAAGTCCAATTAGGGGATGCACACAAAAACCAAAGTCCAAAAATCCAATCCAAGTCCAAAACCAGAAAAGCAGACACGAAGAAATAAACGCTGGAAAGCATGAACTCACAGGGGAAACAATGACAATCTGGCAGAAGACACAAGGACACACAGGGAATAAATAGGGCAAGGCTAATTACAACAAGACACAGGTGTGTGGGGAAAAACAAGTGGGAAACCAAAAGGAAGTAACTACACAACATACACAAGGGCAATACTACAAAATAAAACAGGAAGTGCCAACAAACACATAGCCCAAACAAGACAGAATATTACACTTTGTAATTAAGATGTCATTTTAACTTGACCTGCAAGATCTGGGATTCACTCCACACATCTTGGGAGGCAGTTCACTGTTTCTTCCGCCTCCGATGGAACACACACAACGGCTCCGTGAACTGCTCTTTGATGTCCTTTAGGCAAGCTAGCGATTTTTGCAAATGGAATGATTTTAGCTATAAGCTGCCTTTGAAGCACGTTCAAATCAAGCAACTCTGCAGGAATACATGCCAGCTGCACTTTATTTTTTACTGCAATGGATGGTATGTTCCCTCTTTTCAAATGGTTATCACATGTATGGCAAATCCATTCCTTCTTTCTCTCTTGAGGAACTGTACATTGCGTTGGATCTTAGCATTCACTGACACGAGTGAACATATTTTCCAGTCAAGCAAGCCATTACAATGTGAATGTTTTTGACATATTTTGTCCTATTACAGATTCTAACCTGATCAGGAAAAAAGAGCTTGGTGGCACACTGTACACACCATATTGAATTCGTAATTGGAATGTAGACACTACCGTTTGCATCAGGCTGTTCAGATTGAGCTGCATTTGCTCATGTGGCTGCAATATTTTTTTGCAGCAATGCACATTGTATTTTATGGTAAATATGAGATTTGTAATGGACACACTTTTTTAATGTAATACACAGCGTTGAATGTGCTTCAGTCTATACTGTGGATCGTTTTGATATCTGCTTTGAACAATCTGCCTTTGTTTGCATCTGTAATCTGAGTTACATGCATATATTTATGTTTTCCAATTATGTCTGAATTCAGGATCACTGTCATATTTTTTGTGCTTGCTTTTCAAGGTCTTTTTTATATCTTCCTACTATGTATGCTTTCTGTTTGCTCTGGAAATCAGGATCGCTTTTATATCTTCTAACTATGTATGCTTTCTGTTTTCTTTGGAAATCTGAATCATTTTTATATTTTCTGACAATGTAGGCTTTTTGATAACTTTGAAATTCAGTATGTGTGGTATCTGCTCTCCACTGATGCTTTCTTTCTTCTTTGATAATCTAGATTCTGCATATACCGTGTTTTCTCATATTGCCTTTTTTTCCCACTCTTTCTTTGAGAGACATACAGTACAGGCCAAAAGTTTGGACACACCTTCTCATTCAATGTGTTTTCTTTATTTTCATGACTATTTACATTGTAGATTCTAACTGAAGGAATCAAAACTATGAATGAGCACGTGGAGTTATGTACTTAACAAAAAAAGGTGAAATAACTGAAAACATGTTTTATATTCTAGTTTCTTCAAAATAGCCACCCTTTGCTCTGATTACTGCTTTGCACACTCTTGGCATTCTCTCCATGAGCTTCAAGAGGTAGTCACCTGAAATGGTTTTCACTTCACAGGTGTGCCTTATCAGGGTTCATTAGTGGAATTTCTTGCTTTATCAATGGGGTTGGGACCATCAGTTGTGTTGTGCAGAAGTCAGGTTACTACACAGCCGACAGCCCTATTGGACAACTGTTAAAATTCATATTATGGCAAGAACCAATCAGCTAACTAAAGAAAAATGAGTGGCCATCATTACGTTAAGAAATGAAGGTCAGTCAGTCCGGAAAATTGCAAAAACTTTAAATGTGTCCCCAAGTGGAGTTGCAAAAACCATCAAGCGCTACAACCAAACTGGCACACATGAGGACCGACCCAGGAAAGGAAGACCAAGAGTCACCTCTGCTTCTGAGGACAAGTTCATCCGAGTCACCAGCCTCAGAAATCGCAAGTTAACAGCAGCTCAGATCAGAGACCAGATAAATGCCACACAGAGTTCTAGCAGCAGACCAATCTCTAGAACAACTGTTAAGAGGAGACTGCGCCAATCAGGCCTTCATGGTCAAATAGCTGCTAGGAAACCACTGCTAAGGAGAGGCAACAAGCAGAAGAGATTTGTTTGGGCCAAGAAACACAAGGAATGGACATTAGACCAGTGGAAATCTGTGCTTTGGTCTGATGAGTCCAAATTTGAGATCTTTGGTCTTTGTGAGACGCAGAAAAGGTGAACGGATGGATTTCACATGCCTGGTTCCCACTGTGAAGCATGGAGGAGGAGGTGTGATGGTGTGGGGGTGTTTTGCTGGTGACACTGTTGGGGATTTATTCAAAATTGAAGGCACACTGAACCAGCATGGCTACCACAGCATCCTGCAGTGACATGCCGTCCCATCCGGTTTGCGTTTAGTTGGACCATCATTTATTTTTCAACAGGACAATGAGCCCAAACACACCTCCAGGCTGTGTAAGGGCTATTTGACCAAGAAGGAGAGTGATGGAGTGCTGCGCCAGATGACCTGGCCTCCACAGTCACCGGACCTGAACCCAATCCAGATGGTTTGGGGTGAGCTGGACCGCAGAGTGAAGGCAAAGGGGCCAACAAGTGCTAAACACCTCTGGGAACTCCTTCAAGACTGTTGGAAAACCATTTCAGGTGACTACCTCTTGAAGCTCATCGAGAGAATGCCAAGAGTGTGCAAAGCAGTAATCAGAGCAAAGGGTGGCTATTTTGAAGAAACTAGAATATAAAACATGTTTTCAGTTATTTCACCTTTTTTTGTACTGTAGATGCATGCGTTTGATTTTCAGTGCGAGTTGTTTTTCTCCAGCAAAATTTGTTTAGTTTGCTCACATTTATTGTTACTTGCTTTGCTGCCGGTGCAACAAGTTGATTCTGACTTTTTACTGATTCTTCAGTTTGGTTATCATGAACAGTGATTTCAGGTTTATGGGTTAAAACACGTTTCTGTATTTGCAGGAAGGGCGATGAATTTCTTCTGGGCTCCTGCAATGTTTAGCTCTTTTAGTATGTTCGAAGTACTCTCAAAGGAAGGTCCAGTATTTTGGATGACCATTTCAAAGCGCACTGGCATGAAATCATATTGCTTGTTATCTCCCCAGCGTTGGTAAAGCATTTGCAGTCTGTCAATCATCTCACTCAGGTGGGTGAATGTGAGCATAACCGCTTTGCCATTACCTGTACGGTCAGGCAAACCTTCTGCTGTCCTGGAATGGGAATCAAAAACCCATAGCGTCCAGACCTGTCCCTAAAGACTGCAATGCACAGTGGAGTGATTGTCAGCAAGGCATGGGTCACATCTGCCGACAGACACTGAAGTCACCCCTACCAGTGGCTCTAAGGGATCCCATCATCACATCAGACTTACGTACTATGTATGTGTGTCTGTCTGTTGTGACACTCTGGCACTTCCTCCATGGTAAAGTGTTCGCTCTGAAACTTCCCCTCAGCAATAAGCTGCCTTTTAATGCGAGTGTACAAGGCATCACTAGCACATGGTCAAGGTCGCTCTAACAGAGTGGTCTTCCCTCACTGTGGTAAGCCAGAAACGTGAGAGCATTACATGTGCACTGGTGATTGCGTGAGAAGGGATCGTACCTGTTGTCACCCTGATAATGGGATGCCTGGACAGATATTACCCTGGGTACATCAGGAGTTTCTTGCGTGTGCTCTCTGGCAGAATGTTGATTTGCAGGTTTGGTCTTGCTTGGCTCCTGATGCTCCAGACCATGCACCTTATCAATATATGAATAGACAAAAAATGCAGAATTATTATTGACACAAATGTGATAAAAGTGGGGAGGTAGGGTTCACGCGCAGAATCCTACATCCATGATAACAGAAAAAGGGTCTCAAAACAATCTATTTTTTACATCTGTGAAGGAGTATAGGTTTGAGAATACCTAGATTTATTATTATTATTATTATTATTAAAAACAAACACTTTGGGGTGGCTTAGATGGGTGGTAGACAGATCAGGCAATGCGATAGTAATAACCTTAAAGCAATACAGCAGTGTTCCAGGCAAAATAGTCTTTTTACAACTTACCCATACAGAGACAAGATGCCTGGCTCCATCACAGTGAAAAAATAAACCTTAAAGCAACACCAAAGCTCTGTTATTAACAATATTTAGAATGTCTATTTGAAATATGTCTTGAAATTGGAGTAAGGGAGAAAAAAAAGATGTTTTAGGAGAAGTAAGATGGTGATACACTGACTCACTTTGGAGAGAGACCTCAACACCAACAACAGCAAAGACTTGTGGCAGGCGGTCAAAAATGTGACAGGCTACAAAAGCAGGAGCGCTCCCATCATGTGTGAGGCCACGTTACCAGACGAGCTACACACATTCTATGCTCGCTTTGACCTCCTCAACAGGGAATCAGCTGTAAAGTCTACTCCACCTCCAGAGGACCGGCCACTGTCAGTATCCACAGTGGATGTGAGGAAAGTCCTGCTGAAAGTGAATGAGTAAAGCTGCTGGGCCTGACAACATCCCTGGCCGTGTACTAAAAACATGTGCCAACCAGCTAGTAGATGTCATTACCGACATTTTCAACATATCACTGTCACAGGAGAGTGTTCCCACCTGCTTCAAGACAGCCACCATCATCCCTGTGCCTAAAAAGTCTGCAGTGTCTAATCTAAATGACTACCGCCCTGTGGCACTCACCTCCATCCTGATGAAGTGCTTTGAGAAACCCTCAGCAGTTTGCATTCAGAACCAACAGATCCACAGAGGATGCCATCTCCACTGCTCTCCACTCAGTCTTCACTCACCTGGAGAAAAGCAGCACCTACATCAGAATGCTGTTTGTTGACTTCAGCTCAGCTTTCAACACAATCTCCCCCATGAAGCTGATTGGAAAACTGAATACTCTGGGCATCAGTACCACCCTCTGCAACTGGATACTGGACTTCCTCACAAACAGACCCCAGTCAGTTCGGATTGGCAGTCTCTCCTCCCCCACTCTAGTGCTCAACACCGGAGCGCCCCAGGGCTGTGTGCTCAGCCCCCTCCTGTTCACGCTGTACACCCACGACTGCAACCCCCGACATGGAGAGAACTCTATTGTGAAGTTCGCGGATGACACCACCATCATCGGCCGGATTTCCAACAATGATGAGTTTTCATATCGGGAGGAAATCAACCATCTTGCAGAATGGTGCACAGACAACAACCTTCTGCTCATTGTCAGCAAAACCAAAGAGCTGATAGTTGATTTTTGAAAAAAAGAGGCAAAGACACACAACCCTGTCTACATCAATGGAGCTGAGGTGGAGCAAGTGAGCAGTTTTAAGTTCCTGGGAATCAACATTACAGAGAACCTGACATGGACTTCACATATCTCTGCCCTGGTTAAAAAAGCCCAGAAACAGCTGTATTTCTTAAGGAAACTTAAGAAAGCAAAATTCCCACGCCAAGTTCTTGTCAGCTTCTACAAAGGAGCGATTGAAAGCATCCTGACTGGAAACATCACAAACTGGCATGGGATGTGCACGGCCCAGGACAGGAAGACTCTGCAACGAGTGATTAAAACGGCCCAAAACATCATTGGCACCCATCTACCAAGCATCAGTGATATCGGGGAGGTGAGGTGCCTGCGCAGAGCCAAAAGGATCCTAAAAGACAACACCCACCCCAGCCACAGCCTGTTCACCCTGCTGCCGTCAGGCAAAAGATACAGAAGTATCAGCTGCCGTACCACCAGACTACAGAGCAGCTTCTTCCCTTAGGCTGTGAGACTACTAAATGCACCATCTGAACTCCTCCATGTTTAATAATTTTATTTTCTATACAATCAATTAATCAATCAAGAGGGAACCACACTTTAATATCATTATTCAACCTGTTGTATAATGATAAATAAACTTCCTTGTATCTTGTATCTTGTAAATTGGAGTAAGGGAGAAAAAAAGATGTTTTAGGAGAAGTAAGATGGTGATACACTGTTTAAAAAACACTTGCAGAACTGCTGTAAGGTTTATTTTTGCACTTTGATAGAGCCAGAGTAATGACTTCAAGGGCTCTAGTTTCCCGGCGCAGCGCGGGGTGGCGCAGTGAGGCGAACCCCGCGCAGAGCTAGTTTCGACCGGCGAAACGGGAGAGGCGGACAGTGTCCAAGTTTCACAGACGGACTTGGGCCGAGATGGGAGTGACGGCGCAGCGGGGGGAGGTGTCAACAGATTCAACTTGGCGCAGTGACAGTTTTGTGCCAAAAGGCTTCGCCGAGGTGCGCCAAAAGCTCGCCATCTGAAACCACGTCTACTTTCCGCGCAAGGCGGAGCGGAGCTGGCGCAGTGGAAGTTTGGCTGGCTGGCGCACATCACCAAAACCTCACAATCAGCACAAACGGTGCCAATCTCCTTTGATCTGACATCAGTTGTGACGGGACAGTTGATATGGAGATATATGTATGTGCTGATTGTGATCGTAGCATTGAATAGTGTTTTTTGTCAATATTTATTGCATCGTTCATGTGCCTGACATTCCGGAAGCCTGCCTGTGAGGTTTTGGTGACGTGTCCGCACTGCTCGCCGGTCTCCGCTCCGCCTGCGGCAGTAGACCTCGTTGTCTGTTGTGTAAACTTTCATTACGCCTTCGCGCAGCGCATTTTAAAGGCAAGGACAGGGGCTCATTTGATTGGTTACATGTGAATCGGCTGTGTCAAACCCACTCCACGCCTTCTCTCCTCCCTTGAGCCGGTAGGAGGGATGGCGGAGTACTTGCGCCACCGAGCATGGCGTGCCAAACTTGGAAAATCCGCCTGGCCACACCCAGTTGGCGAAGCGCATCTTCGCTACGCCCCCCGCCAGGTCTGCGAAACTAGAGCCCCAAGTCTTTATACTAAGCTAACACAAAATCCAATGCATAGGAATTAAACCAATCCGTGTATCATTCGTTCTTTCTATTTTCAATTGCCAATCAAAAATTAAAAAATGAAAAAGTGACTGGTTATTTTGTTATTTGTTTTTTAATCTAACACCAGAATCCAAAATATGCCTGGTTTTTCATAGTTCAATTTTAGGCTCGGATCAAAAATACGAAATGGAAAAACGGGAATCAGGACTGAATTTGATTTTATTATTTAATTGGTCAGGTTTACGTGACCCAGAAGTTTGGTAATGAGCGGTAGTTCACAGCAGCCAGGTGCATTCAGTCCCGCCACCCTGATCACCGCCACCATGGATAGTTATTAGCCTACGTGTTGTTTCGAGGACCAAAGCGTGTGACTCTAAAAGAAGAGGACATGACAACCGAAAAAATCAGGGTGGCGGGACTGAATGCTAAATGCCATCTGTGTGCTGAGTGAAGGTCAGGTGGCGATCAATGTCTGTACCCAGGTAGCGGAAAACCTGTACCTGTTCCACCTCCTGCTCCTCCAGTGTTAGTGGCCTCAATAGGGGGTGGGGGGTGTCGAACACCCGATGCCCTCCACAGCACATCTCCTTTGTCTTTTGAACATTCAGCTCGAGAGAGCTGTCCTCAAACCACTGGGCCATAGTTCTAACAAAGTGCATGTATGAGCACAGTGAGTCCTCATACGTCAGACATGCTATCAGGGCCATGTCATCGGCATACTTTAAAAGTGTGAGTCCCTCTCTGTTGCAGGTTATTTGGTTTGTGTATATTGAAAACAAAACAGGTGATAAAACACAACCCTGTGGTACCCCCTGTTTAAAAGAAGTTCACCAGATTTAAAACCATTCACTAAAACACATTGAGGTCTGTCCCTTAAAAATTCCCTAATCCATAAAATCAGAGATGAATTAACTTGTAGGCTTTCAAGCCACTGCACTGACTGGTTCCATTTAGGCACCATTATGAAAGACAATTATGTGTAGCTGCATTTTGATGGCGCTAAAAATACTTTGGAACTAACAGTGTTGTTGTGCAGTACTACCAGTACAAGCATGAAGTGTTGTAACGTCATTAGAAAATATTAAGTTTGCAAAATGCAGGAAAAGTGCATTTATTGTTATTGTACCTCTTCACTGGTCTGAGGTGAGCTCGTCTGAGCGTCAACAAGGTCCAACTTCGTCCAGCGGACGTGTGCAGCCTGGGCTGTCTTGCTTCTTCTTGGCATCTTGAAAACAAGCAGAAATTCTTCCAATTACGTAACACTTGTTACTTACCTGGTGTGTAGTTTGTCTGTAGTTGTAGAATGTGAGCACAGGGAACCTGAAGGAAAAAAAAACAACTTATACACACATATGAACATATAAACATACAGTGCAGGTTTTTAAAGCCAACTACATTGCACTCAGCAAATTTATGTCACAACAAATTGACATTACAGGATGACAAAATAGCACATTGATGTGACAGGCTGACACTCACCAAAGCAGGAAATTACAAGTTTGCAATCTGTCACCTGAGCTCTTCTGTTGTGGACCTGTTATACAAAAAAGGGACATCAGCTATGAGACAGAAAGTTTGAAGTCTTATCTTACCCGTATAGAGGTTACTTGCTGCTCCATGTGATGTACCAATTGAGTGTTTATATTGCCATTACAGAGTATGCTGCATTTTGACACTAAAAATGTGATCACACACACACACCATAGTAAACACTTGAGAACGAGCACATAGTAACACAAGATTTGCTTCAATGATGCTTAGACTCACAATGTCATCTTTTCTTAACTAATGTCATTTTTTGCATGAGACTTCAGAGTGCAGCAAAAAATGTCACTTACCGAAACAGTCAGATGTGGAAAAGGTGTCCTAGAGGTTGGTAGAACTAGTTACCTACAACACAATATTATATGATTGAAATATAGTTAAAAAATACACAGCTCTGCCTTCTCTAGCAAAAGCAAATTTTTGTGAGACATAAACAGATATACAAATCAGATATACAATTTGAAATCAGACATCTCCAGTGGTGCACAGACTACAATAACAAAAAAGCTAATTTAACCACCAACATGTTGCACTGAAGTAATCACGTTAAAAAAAAGTTGAAGCTGAAAACATCCTATTGGATAGGGTAGCGGATTTTTTTTTTTTTTTTTTTTTTTAATGAAATTTGATTACATCAAAGGGTTTGCTCACCTGAAAGACACTGGGGAAAGCTGGAGACAGTAGTTAAAACAGAACAACTTAACTGTGTATGTAATTGAGACAGTAATATGTGTGGCACTTAAAAGGGTGTTAATCCAATCTAATCTAACCCAACCTAACCTAACCTAATGCACTAGAAAATGTCTTAATAAAATGTTAACTAACACTAATATACACTAACTAATTTGCTAAGCTATACTGGTCAAAATAATAATGTATTGAAATGTGATTTAAAATAAATTTGAGTAACTGGTCTCTGTTGTTGGTAAACACAGGAAACCTGCAAAACAGAAAGAAATTTTAAAAAATGGCAGCAATATTCTCTAAACTGCAGTACATACAGTACAGTTAAATGCAACATTAATCATTGCATGTCAAAATATCATTATTTGAATCTCGGATATGCTTACCAAGGTATACAATGGAAAAAAGTGTGGTCCTAAAAAAACAAAACAAAAAAAACTTTGATATCAAACAGTCAACTGAGATGCAGTCAGAGTAAAAAGCAGTTCTCTTCTATTCCTATTTCCTAAAAAGCTATATTTTTTCCATAGCTTTTGTAATAACCCTTTACATTTTTTAATATTGGTTGTAGCATTACAGATAGCATTAGTCACAGTAATTTCAAGGCTGCATCCTTAATATTGTTGCTTAGATGTGATGTGAGACCTTTTTATATGACCAAATCAAGCAAAACTGACAACACAACGCTGTAGTAGAGATGGAGCTGTAGTATAACATAAAGAAGAAGAAAACATTGAGTCAGATATGCATGTTTTTTCTGTTATATCTGTCTTATAAACATAACTTTGGTTTAGTCTTTTCATACTTAAGGAAATAAGAAACTAAAGACGCTTCACTTTTAACCCTCCTATTATGTTTGGGGTCAATTTGACCCCAGCCAATGTTTAACGTCTCTAAATAAATGATTAACATCATTTTTTTTGCTTCATATTTAATGAGTGTTCCTAATGTAATGGGTTCTACCGGGTAAACATGAAATTGACATGATGATATGTTTTCAATGTCCTGTACATACTTTGTAACGCATCAGTTATAAATAACAAAAATCTGTACTTAGAAATAATATAAAGCCATTAAAACACCAAAAATGAATATTTCTTTCCAATTTCAGATCAATCAGTGAGATTTTATGGTGATTTGAATATTTTTCCATTTTCGCGTAATAGGAATACTGGATGTATAAGTGGGGGTGTTGGGGAGTTATGTCTTATTTAAAAGGCTATTTAGGTAATCAACAAAGAAACATCAAGTACTTGACACATAAACTTTGGTAACAATTTTAGTTATAATAATTTTGTGAAAGTTTAAACTGCAGGGGTCAAATTGACTCCAAACATAAAGGATGTTCAAAAATGTGAACATAACAGGAGGGTTAAGACCACTGCAAGTGGACGCATGAACATATTGATATTGGTGATAGGTAGGGCATTCTGCTTGAGGCAATCTTGAATGAAAATGAACAATTGCATCATAACCATACTCAAAACCTACATTTAATAGAAGCAGTAATGTTTACTTTATACTGCAAAGGAAATGAGTCATGACCTTACCGCAACAAGTTTAACATTTAACAGTGTGATACTTACCGAGGTATAAAAAGCTATTTTCAAGCATTGTAAGTTACTTTATTTTACTATTTAAGTGAACTGACGAAAGCTTAGTAATGTAAGAAGGATAGGCAAAATAAGCTAAGGCTTCAGCCTGTACCTTTTCGGTCAGTGTCTGTTGTGTCTACTTGTGTATATTTATGTATTTGTTTTGATTTTCCATTGAAAGGAAATGAAATATTATTTACTGTTTAAAAATATGTGCATAAGATATTGTCTATTCATGTGTATTTGATTTTTGCAACTTGAAAATGAAATAAAACATTCACTATCACTATCACAAATCTTTATGTGTAGCTATGTGTGTATAAACTGTACATTACTAAAACTAAAGTAATAAAACCTATAAACTTATAACTTATAGGCTTCTAAAACTATAGTCAGTGGTGTAACATTAACCACTTAGTTGTGATTCCCTGCAATTTCTGCAGCGATTCTAAGCGGTTGCAAGGTTAAACTGACATTTCAGTCGCCTTACCTGAGAAGCACTGAAAGTGAGCGATGTAGCTGGAACAAGCATATTAAACCATATTAAAAACATGTTGTATTCAATTTCCACTTACGGAATCAAGACAGAAACTAGTAAATTTGTTAATGTAAATTTATTAAAATCTTAACTTCAAAATTGTTAAATTTATGTAGTTACAGTAAATATAAATTAATCACATTTAGGGCTATTTCGCAGCTGCGCTTCGCCAAGTGGGTGTGGCCAAGTGGATTTTGTAATTTTGGCATGCCGTGCACGGTGGCGCAAGGACTCCACCGTCCCTCCTACCGGCGCAAGGGAGGAGAGAAGGCATGGAGTGGGTTTGACGCAGCCAATTCACTTTAAACCAATCAAATGAGCCCCTGTCCTCACCTTTTAAAATGCACTGCACGAAGGCGTAATGAACGTTTACACAATTGACATGGAGAAGAGAGCAGCAGTAGACATCCAAACTTCTCCCAAGAGGAAACTGATGTGTTGGTCCGGGAGGTACAAGCTCGCAGTACCCGAATATATGGAACTGCGAGCAGAGCTCCATGGGCCGATGATGTAAAGGCAGCCTGGGAGGAGGTAGCCTCACTTGTAAATTCATATTGCCCGGACACCCTGAGAACCATAGCCCAGTGCAAAAAAACGGTTCAATGATGTGAAGAAGGGCTAAACATAAGCTCTCCGAGCACAGGAGGCAGACGGGGGCAAAAGGGAGCGGCCCCTCCACCAGCGTGCCCCTAAGCTTGGCGGAGGACATTGCGTCCTCCACGCTGTCCTCCGTCAGCATTCTGGGTTTTGGAGGAATCGAAGTTGGGACAGGTAAAACAAACCCATTCCCCTACCAAGAAAGATATTAGGTGACATGTTTAAACCCTCTGCAACAAATGAGTTGTGTGCACAAATCACAAACACCACGCGCCACGAGGATCAACTCAGACCCACCTGTGCGTAAATCTGTGCCAAGCTCTGTGGCCTGGCCCTAATGTGTGCCTGTAAAGTGAACTTGTCTTTCCCAATTGAATTGTGGTCATTTTGGGATGTAAATCGCAAATCAAGAATGTGAAAGCGTTTGATAGACTTTAATTGCACACGAAAACACAATAGTCATCTTATGTGAACTAAAAAAAAAACGTAAACTCATAGCTCTACAAGTACAAATATGTTTCTAAGAAAAGTTTTTACAACGTAAAACTAATGTCATTTTCCCAGCTCCACGTGCCACACAGCAGCAGCAGCAGGAGGAAGAGGAGGAGGAAGAAGAGGAGGGTGAGCCAGCCGCACCTGCCGCACAGCCGGGGACACGGCCTGCTCTGCAGGCCGTGCTACCTGCTCTGCAGGTAAATGTGTGTGTGATATGTGTAGGCCTAGTGGCCATTTATCACATTTGTCAAAATAAACTGAAATCAAACTTAAGAGTGTATTGTCCATTCCAAATTGTCATGTTTTGTCATGACAATCATGCTCTCTCTGTCACGCTCACTCTGGTAAAAAAAAAAAAAAAAACGAAAACATACGCCCACCCAGGTGCATACTGGTCATACCTGCCCATACCTATTCGTGCCCTGTATTAACAAATCCAAAGTACACAAAACTAATTCTACAAACTCAATATGCCAAACAAAACAAACTAAACTGAGCGGACCCAGGAAAATTAGCATACACATGTGTCACCAGGCAATTGGAGTCACAAATCACCTGGATATTAATGGAGTGTACGCCCTCACGGTTCACATAAGTGATGGCGTGGGTATCTTGGGTGCGCAACTGTACATGTGTAGGGGAGAGTGGGGTAATTTGTGCCAAGGGGCAAGTAGTGCCACCCCTGTTATCTAGAAAACCATAGAAGTTGGTCATGTGACCACATTTTTGAAGAGGCATCCATTTCACTCATCCTGCAAAGAAGGGAGACACATGGCTTGAGAGGTAAGCACATTTCAGTTCAAAAAACATTTTTTTGCCCTCCAAAGTAAAATTTCCACGATCAAGGTTTTTTGATTGCTGTGTTTGAACACAGCAAACAACAGCTTGGGGTAATTTGTGCCAAAGGGCCTGGGGTAAGTTGTGCCAGTGGAACAACTTGTGATTATAGAGTATATATTACTTTATTGTATTTGATTGTTATTGTACATTGTCTTCTTACCGTTGATCACTAAAACTATTCAGATGAAGATGATTTGCAGGTGCTCATTTTGGAATTTTTATTTTGTTCTGGGTATGTGTTCATGTGGCGCTAGGCCTTGTTATAGAAAAGTGGCCTGTGATCTTGTTAAAATAATAAATAAATGTTAAATAAATTTTGTATTGAATTTGTTTTGCTTTTATATGTTATCAATGGCACAATTTACCCCAGTGTATTCTCTCTAATGGCACAGTTTACCCCGCAAGTTGTGCCACAAAACCACTTTTTTTTTCAAAAGCTATATTTCTCAAACAGTTTATATAAGATCCAAAGTGATTGTTCCCAGGGATGCACAACATCCTAAACTATATGTGCATATTTTAGTTGGAGGCATTACTGTAATCCCCTCGCTTTAAAGGCACTTTAAGTAAAAATTGGCACTACTTACCCCACTCTCCCCTACAGTTGATTGCTCCCAGTACCCCAGGGAATCCACTTTTCAACAAGAAACCTGATGTAATTTGTTCCTGTGTAACGACAAAGAGTACAAAATAGAGTAAAGTGACAATTAAATTGGACATGGTGGTATTCTAGTCATTATTTGTGTGGCCCACCTGCATTCCAGCTCTGTCATGCCTAAATAAGATGTCCTTTGATGGTACATCCTCTCTGTATAAGTCCTCCTCCTCCCCCTTCTCCTCCTCGCAATAATGTACTCCATCTTTGTAGATCACGTTAAGCAAAAACATTTTAACATTTGTATGGGCAATCATATGAAGCACATGAACCCTTAGGCCACCAAACATAATTTACAATTTGTTGACAACTTTTCTGTTGTGCGCGCCCGCGCTCTCTCTTTCTCTCTGTTTTATCTTTCTCACTGTTTCTTTTCGTTTGACTTTTCTAAGATGGCAGATGCTGAATATATACCCTTCCTAATTGATGCTGTGGCTGTTTGTGGTTGGCTGAGAGGGATGTGAACTCATTAGTTTGCGGCTGTGTTAATCACATCAGGTTAGGTTCCATTACGCTGCCAAACGGTGCCAATCTCCTTTGATCTGACATCAGTTGTGATGGGACAGTCAATATGGAGATACATTTATGTGCTGATTGAGATTATAGCCCTCAATAGTGTTTTTTGTGGGTATTCATTGCATTGTTAATGTGCCTGACAATCTGTGAGGTTTTGGTGCCGTGTGTGCGCTGCCCGCCAGTCAGCCAAAATTCCACTACGCCGGCTGTGCTCCGCATGCGCTGAAAGTAGACGTGGTTTCAGATGGCGAGCTTTGAGGGCACCTCGGCGAAGCCTTTTGGCACGAAAATGTCACTGCACCAAGCTGAATCTGTTGACACCTCCCCCTGCTGCGCCGCCACTGCCATCTCAGCGCACCTCGGTCTGCCAAAATACCAAACTGTGCACCCCTCGGGTTGCACTGGTCCAAAATAGCTCTGCACGGGGTTCGCCTCACTGCGCCACCCTGCGCTGCGCCAGGAAAATAGAGCCCTCAATCACTAAATTCATATCATATCATATAGCCCATCCTCCATGGTATCAGAACTCTCGACTCCACTGCAGTCACTGGTCGCTTTTCGCTTCTTATAACACCTCTGGTCTTTCTCGAGGTTCTGTCTAAGGTTACACAGTTTGGTCTCTAGGAATCCACAGTGAGAGACTGGATCCTAGAAATGCTCCTGAAGAAGAAAGGAGATGTCAGTGAACAACAGCTTCTGGTCGTTCTTAGTGGCATGTGGATCGCAGACAACCAGATAAAAAATCAGCACATTTGGAGATACATGGTTTTCACTGGACAAGAAGGATATGAAGAATTGTAATCTGAAAAGTAACTAAATGTGTCAAATCTAGTGAAGCAGAAAGTGCAGTATTTCCCGCTGAGACGTAGTAGAGTAGAACTATAAAGTAGCATAAATAATAATAATAATAATTTTTACCACACTTACACCACTGCCTATTAGGGTTTAACATTTTTCCCAAAAATGAGTTATTTTGAATCCCGAGGAAAAAAAGAAAAATTTCCCAGCATTCCCGGGAAATGTTTTTTTTTGTTGTTGTTGTTGTTGTCATATCTTTTGTCGATAAGGCTCAGTGTTGGGCAGTAGTGGCGTTATAAGTAGCAACGGTACTAGTTTATCTACATTTGCCAGTAGCGTGGTCGTAATGCCGCTGTTTTCTAAATCAAATAGCTTTTAAGTAGTGAAACTATTTTACTGATCAAATAGTGCGGTAGCGTCCACAGAAGCTACATTTTCCCAGGCATTTTAAATCAGCCTTAACCAGGAGCAGCGGGTGATGTCACTGCTGCTCCTGGACCTGTAGGTGTAGCAGTGACATCACCCACTCTTCTGTTTGACATTGCATACCTGTCCTACCTGTCCGCTGCAGCGGGACATGAGCACGCAGGTGAAAAAGAGACAGAGCTCCTGTGATTTGAACCAAGTCATTGAGTTTAAACATTGTCATTTAAACAATGTCCTCCAAATGTGCCCTAATTTTAGCAGACATGCAAACACGGGTGTGCACACATAAGTACATACAGACACACACACAACCTAACATATACACACTTCCCCATTAGCATGTACACAGCACCTGCTTTTTGTCATTATGTGAAGCATGTTTTTTTTTGTTTTTTTTTGCCAAGGTTTGTAGCAGAAAAAGCAGAGAGAGCACAGTTTCAACTATTGAACTCAACATTTTTTTTTTTTTTTTTTTTTTTGCCTGACTGTGTTTGCCTGACCGTTTTAGTCATCACTAATATAGCAATGACTTGGAATGAAGTTGGTTAAATGTTTAAAAAAAAAAAAAAAAAAAAATTAGCTTTGATGTAGTTAAGCTACATTTTGTCACTGTATTGTAGCTTAGCTTGCTACATTTCTCTGGAGGGGAGCTTCAGTGTAGTGAAGCTTCCTTTAATGTAGAGTAACTGGTAGCTTAGTTCACTACATTTTCCAAGTAACTTACTCAACACTGGTGGTAGGCTATAATATTTTTATGATCGTTAGAATAAAAGAATTACGACATCCATTCCTGACATTAAAGCTGGCCGTTACATGCATCTGCGTGCCATAAAGGCTATCAGAACTGCTACTACTCTGTCTACTCTGCGAAAATATTCGCCGAAATCCTCTAGCATGCTAGTTGATAGGCTTGTATCGTATCAGTGAACCTGTATTACCGTAACTACAGTATGGAGCTAGCTGCTGCTCGCAAAATGTGCATTGTTACAGTAAATATTAGAATAAACGTGTAAAATATTTTTTCCCGTCTCCCGTTGTTACATTTCCCGGGAAACGGGAAATGGTTTTAATCAGATTTCCTGGGAATCCCGGGTCCCGGGATTAAACCCTACTGCCTATACTGGTAGAATCTTCTATATTGTAGTCATAGCTGAACCCTAACATTGAAACAGTACTTATACTCAATCTCGATAAAATTGAATGTTGTAACCGTATTCTTGCAAAACTGTATGATATGTGATAGTATATAATCAGATCATTGCAGTCCTAATATGTAGTGTTTTAGTATCTCAAATAAACCATGTATGAAAGGAAGAGTTGCTGTATCACCATCATTATTAGTGTTGGCACGATTGAAATTAGTTGTACCAGTATAAAACCGGCAGAATGGGATTTTACAGGAATTCAGATGAGGCTTTTGCATAATATTGGATTCATTTATTTCACATTCATAGCATGTCCACACAACATACTGCCACCTCAACCCCAACAGGCCCATCCTGCGGCTTTGTTTGGATGGTGTGTTTGACCTCCGCCGTGACCTGCGCATGAGCCGGGAGTCCATAGCTGCACTCACAGCTGCTCTGGCCCAGGAGGCTGATCATGGTTGGGCCAAAGAGCTCCATGTCCTCACCTTCCTCTACTGGCTTGCCCATGCAGCATCATACAGGGTTGTCTCGAGGGCAGTTGACATCCCTAAAACAACTGTCCATAGGATGGTCCACAAAGTCAAATATTAAACACCCACTAATAATCAGTCATGACTTGTGTACTGTGTTCTGTGTAATCCATGCTTCACTTTGTCCCAGTTTCCAACCTTGAAGTCATGTCAACAGTTACACTGTTTCAGTGCCCCTGTCATCAATTATTCAACACTCAGTATACAGTATATTGACTGAGTTATAATAAAACACATAAGAATAGAGTAAACACTGAGTTGAAAAGTTGAGTAAACAATATATATATTTATTCAGCCAAACACATAAATCAAACTGTTTCTAAAAGGAAACATAAAAACATCAGCTATGTAAAAACGTTTCTTGCAGGAAACATAAAAAATCAACTGTGTTGATTAAAAGATTCTTAAAAGAAAACTGATAAACTAGCTAATTAATTTCTTTAAGAAAACAAATATATGACTGTCAAATAAATAATAAATAAAAAAATAATAAATAAAAAAATTATTCTAAATAAATAATCAGAATTTCTTGGTCAATGCTTCCATCACTGCCAAAAAAAAACGTTCCTCAATGTCAATGTCAATGTCAATGTCATCTTTATTTGTATAGCACATTTAAAACAGCCAGTGGCCTACCAAAGTGCTTTACAGTAGAGAAACAGAAGCAACAAAAGGCAATAGCAGGCAATAATAAAAATAATAATAAGGAAAAAAAAAAAAAAAACAGAAACAAAAGACATGTAACATATAAAAGACATAAAAACAACATCAGAAGTATGAGGAATACGAGCCCCAGAAAGTCCTTATACTCTGCCAAAGGCTAAGGTGAACAAGTGCGTCTTCAGTTGGGCTTTAAAAGTGGAGAGGCTATTTGCAGTACGCACACTGAGGGGTAGCGCATTCCACAAAGTGGGAGCTGCAACCGCAAACGCTCGATCCCCTCTGGATTTTAAAAAGGATCGAGGCACGTCTAAAACCACTTGGTTAGTAGACCTAAGGGCTCTGGAGGGTTGGTGCAATTTAACAAGGTCAGACAGGTGGGGCCAGCCCATTCAAAGATTTAAAAACAAATAAAAGAATCTTAAAATCGATCCTGTACCTAACTGGAAGCCAGTGCAGAGAAGAGAGCACTGGGGTTATGTGCTCACGCTTCTTAGTGCCAGTTAGGAGGCGAGCTGCCACATTTTGAACGAGCTGCAGGCAGTTGAGCTCAGACTGGTCAATGCCAAAATACAGTGAATTACAGTAATCTAAACGAGATGTAATAAAAGAATGGATTACTGTTTCAAGGTCTCTCTGATTGAGATATGGTTTAATCTTAGCAAAAAGCTGCCTCTCCTCCCTCACACTAGCCTCCTCCTCTCTCCTCTCTGCTCCTCCTTCTTCTGCAGATCACGCTCTCTTCTCTCCTCTCTTTCCTCCATCTCCTGCAAATAAAAACATCGCCCTCCCTCCCTCTCTTTCCTGGCCGTGGCCTAGGACAGTCATCCTCCTGCCCTGCTGCATTAGAGACAGAGGGAGGGGAGACAACAGAGTCCTGGCCTGCTGAACTTATGAGCAGTAATTTATTATTTAATAAGTTATATTAGAGTAAGAGTATGTAAATAACTCAATTTTGACAAAAATGTCAGATAGAACCTTCTAATTCTAAGGTAGCGGTATGTCTAGATATAGAATACGTATGAAAACGAGACAGCTATAATAGTAAGTAGGAGTAATTATAGCCTATATAGGACATATACTGTATACACACACACACACACACACGTATTACACACAATTAATTTAGCCCATGAAAAGTAGAATGAGGCAGAATTGTAATAATTATTATAATATGAACAGTACCTCTCTGAGCTGTAGCCTGTAATTTATTTAAATTAAATTACCTAAATTAAATGTAATTTATTTATGAAAATGAGAGGAGGCAGAGAAGTGGTTAGATCATTTTTCTTTTTATGCTAAACACTATTATTAATTATTCTAAACGATCCAAGATATCTGGTTATATTAAATATTGCCAAGATAGTCAAGATGAAGAAGTCAAAAAGTTGCTGTTGTTCCAATTGCTGAATGAGCGTACGTCCTCCAAGTCTGTACTCCCAAGTCGACCTCGCCAAGTGCCAACTTGGCGAACGTGGTATTGAGAAATGTCTCAGGTGTGGCCAGCCAGCCTCAGAGCAGCCAGCAGGGCTCAGAAACCTCAACTTTGCCTCTCCAAAGGATTAATCATGAAATATATTTCCAAGTCCCCACACTGTACTTTTCATCTCCCCTTCTCTTTTTTTTTTTTTTTTTACAATGATAGTTTATTACAGCCCTATGAAGTTTCTCTTTCTCTCTCACTCGCTCAAACACAGACACACACACACGCACAGAAAATACACATGTGCACACACTTAACGGCAAAAAACTTTTGAGCTATGCTCTGGAAAACATTTATAAAAGGTAAAAATGTATACCCAGAAATGGTGTAATAAGCGATAAGCGACGGTCACCAAACACACGTCGGAGAGTATAAGTAAGTACCATAATTTGCTGTTAAAGAAAAGGAAAATAGCTTTCACTCTCTGGACCGTGTTGACCTCCAGCTATCCAGCTAAGTGTTTGTCAGCAAGTTAGCTAACCATCAAAATGAAGTTCTCTTGCAAGCACTGTAACTTTACCACAGCTGCTATTCCTGCATTGGTTCGTCATTTTAGGATTCACAGAAAACTTGCTAACTTCAAATTTCCGTGTGGAATAGCATAATGCTTTGCCACTTTTAGGACGAGGCGCCGTTCAAACACACATGTACCACTTTTACAAGAAGACGGTTAACCCACATGCTGAAAGGCTATTGGAGGGAGTTGATTTGGCTTGCACAGTTGAAGGTTGTAGCTTTGTGTCAGCAAATTGGTCAACCTTATGTGAACATCTGCATTGGCATATTAGAGATAGCAAGAGTGTCATGCCCCTATACTGACTGTTCAAAATATTTCCCTGTCCGTTCATCCTTTTCCTCACATTTGACCAGGAAGCACAAAAAGATTTCTTGTGCTAGACGTGATAGCCATGCCTCTACCAGTGCTTCCAAGAGCCCCAGTGTCTGCATTGATATGTCACCAGACAGTGAACAAAGTGACACAATTTTTGATGTTAATGATGACACAAATGATGCAGTGGAAATAGACCATTTTATGAACAGTGTGGCCACATTTTACCTCAGAATGCAGGCTAAAATGCTTTTACCAGTCAGTACAATTCAGATATTAATAGAAGAAATACAGTAGGTGCAAAATAATGGTTTGACTCATCTCTTGTCCAGGATGCATATAGTTAACAAAGCTAAATGTGCCTCAAAGTGATATTAAGAGGCTCCTTGATGATATCTCAAAAGACAACCTCCTTAAAATGTGCAATGAAGGATTGATTAGAGCAGATCAAACCCATAAAACCTTCTTTAAGAGAAGATTCAACTATGTTGAGCCAACTAAGACCTACTTGGGCAGTGATGCGAAAGGTAAAGAGAGGTTTTATCAGTATGTGTCCATCAAGGCCACAATCAAATCACTCCTCAGTCAGAACTCTGTTAAAGAGCAGTATGCCCAAGCCAAAGCTGACAGAGAAACAACTCCTGATGTTCTGGAAGATGTGACACATGGTAGAAACATTATGAACATACTTTTACGAGAATCACCATCTTCATTGTCTCTCATTTTGTATCAGGATTCGTTTGAAGTTGCCAACCCGCTGGGCTCAGGCAGGAAAAAAACACAAAATATTGGCCATGTACATGACTCTTGCAGAGATTGCGCCACACAACAGGTCTTCCATTGATCCAGTACAATTAGTTATGTTGTGCAGAGAGGAGGATTTCCAGTTTTTCGGACAATAAAATGTGTTCTCCATTTTAGTCAGTGAATTAAAACAAATGTTCTTCTAAAGAACATGCTGTGTGGTGGGCATAGAGTCACTGTTTCCTGCTTTGTACACAGTATTTTGGATCAGCAAGAGATTATTGATATAGCCTGGCATAAAATTAGTGTGGCACTTGTTTTTTGTTTTTTTTTTTTCAAGGGGCGTAAACATGCAATCCAGATTTCTCTCACTGCTAGATGTGCTATCTGACAAACTTCTGAAGCTTTTTGAAAAAAGAGGAGGACAAACTGACAAGCGCCTACAGAGCATTTTGGCACACATGACTCAAGTAAGAATGCATTTTGGAAAAGGAAAATATTGCTTTGACAGTGTACGTGTTTGATTGAGGAAAAATAATTCTAACCAACTGATTTGCTCTGCTTATCCTTCTTGACTTAGGATGATGATATAGAAGTAGGACAGGAATGCATTATCAAGGGACTGTGCATGTACCTAAATGAGGACCCGGAAAATCTTGTGAGAGAGTACATGGTGAGTATGATTATTAGGGGTCAGTATTTTCAGATTTAACTTAAACTTTTCATTCTTACACAAGTTTTTGAAACAAAAATGAACCAGCATTTTTTGTGCATTATACTTACCTGCAGTTGAGAGAGAATACTTTTTTACTCAACTAGTAGTTCCACAATGACTGACTAATTTTCATATTTAAATTGTACATTTAAAAAGAAGAGTTCATGAAATACAGCAAATTCTTAAAGATTAAATTTGTGATTCCCAATTATTTGGCTTGTGACTCTTGTCACATTTCAGATGTATTTAAGTACTGGCAGCGAGGGAGGTGCCCTTGTGACCTCTAGGTTAACCCATTAAGATCTAAGGTGCCCTCTAAACAAGCAGTTTAAAACCTAAGCATTGTTTGAAAACAACCTCCGTCCAACAGGCCGCTAAACTCAGCTAATAAACTCACTTAATAAACTTTCCCGGGAGCTACAGGCAGCAAAACACACAGTCATGTGTCTTAAAAAACGATGACATCTCCACTGAAAAGCTAAGGTAGAGGGCTTTTAAATTGAAACAGATACATGTTGTGTTGAATTTGTTTTAATAGCATAATGCAGTAACAAAAGATTAACACAGGCCAATCACAAAACAAGTTTTCTTACAAAAACTGACCAAGTATTCTTATTAAATCGGCCACTACAGCATAATACTTCTAGTCATATATTTATGTGTTTTATTTGATTTAATTTGATGCCTTTTGTGACTGTACACTCTGCAAGCTGATAATGAAGCCTTCCAAGGATCCATTGAGGACACCACGGTAGGAATATATCTTGTCTGGACAACGTTGCATTTGGTGCTGCAATGTTGTTTGGCTTAATGTATGTTTTGAACCTCAACTACCCCAGAGAACTGAAGTATACTTTTAAAGTGCTCCAGAAAGTTGTGATGGAGCTCGACAGCGACACTCTCTCTAAGAAAGCCCAAGCTCTTAAAAACAGAGTCTATCAGTGAGCTGTTGCCATATATGACAAGGCTGAGACAACAGTTTACCATGTTTGCCTCTTGGAATACAGAACATTGTTGCTCTTTCATTGCATTGATGATGCTTTGAGCACTTGCAGAACTCACTTGCACTGCCTGTATGTTTGCTACCTCATTTAGTTTAAATATGGGGAGCCTTGCGTGGAGCATTTCTTTGCTTCAAGACTTCTGAACCCCAGTCTACCATGTTAGCCCCTTGGAATATGGACTGTTCATTGCACTAGTACTGGACTAAAATGATGCAACTCACATGCATTGCCTTCATGTATGTTTTCGGCAATATTTGTTTATAACGTGTGCTTACAAATTGCAAGTCAGAAGTGTTACTCTGACATTTAACCATTGTGTTTGTGCTACACACTCTTTGATAACAAGTGTTGTCCTTGTAAAGGGAAGGGATACTTTCTTCTGATTATTTCCACGTGTTTTTGTACATACATACCCTATTGTGCTATATGTTGCTCTAACACGTGAATTGTGTTTATTTGTGTATTGCGTACATATGTGTACGTACCTACATACCACTGACAAATGGGTTTTGGCTGTGATTGTATTTTCTAGTTTCATAGAACCAAAAACTGGATTTGTACTTCAGTGTTGAAGTTGTTTTATTCTTTGACAAAATACAGTTTTTCTTCTTGTTGTGAAAAGAAATGTTTTTCTCCTGGCCTCATTTGTTTTGAAAATTTTATGTTAGTAATTTTGGTAGTTGGTTAGGCTGCATTAATTTATTTGAATAAATTCATGTACAGAAATAGCTTAATTTTACATAGGATGGATACACAAAGTATGCAGAAGCTTTATAACTTAATAGTGTGAGACCTACTTAAACAAATTAAGTTGATGTAACAAAACACTGCAAATACTTTATATAAAAAACTCACATTGCTTTAACAGATGGTAATTGAATACACAAAATAAAAAGTGATGCTGATTTACATAGGGTAATTGAACATACTATACATAAAGAAGTCATGTTGATTTAACATAGGTTAGTTTCGTATACATGACATAAAAGAAAAACTTTAAATCTGCGTAAAAAAGTTGTGTTATTTGAACAGATAAGAATTGAGTATACTTAACACAAATAAATACTTTTTGGTAAACATAACTTTAATATGTGCAACCGACATATTTTTTTCAAGTAAATTGAGCAGACTTTTTTTCAGTGTATTGTAGTTTAAACTGGACAGGAAAACTATGAACACTAGATTGATAATAATTACCCATTTTGAAAGCCTCCAGAAGTTTCCTTTGTTGGATAACAGGCAATAGGTCTCTAATGTCATCCTGCTGCACATACTTCAGATCTTCTATTGATTCCACACCTGAGTTTTCAAGTGTAGTAATAACCTGCTTTTGAGTATCCTCAAACAGGTTGGGCAAAACCTTGAGGATGATGACTGTTATTTCATCACCAATAGACGACATGAATCTAAAATGTGGGGACAGAATGATGAGGAGTTAGCAAAGACATGCCCCAAATTGAATATTCAGGCAGTGGGTAGTAATCAAGCAGCTCTGCTTGACTGACACAGTAGTTGGCTTCCTGCATTGGTGTAGTGTGGTAAGCATTAATATCAGGTTGACGAACAGCCTGGTATACCTCAGTGATAAAGTACACTTCTGAATTCTTATGAATGACAGCTTTTTTGATTTTTCCCACTACAAGGCCATCATCATTATGACCCACCACAACACACATGCTGCTCTTATACGGTGTCCCTTTTACTGTCACATCATGTCTAATGAAGGTATTTAAAGGGTCAAAGTTAAGATGAGCAACTGTCTTATAGTAGTCTCCAGCGATAAATTCAGTTCCCTTCTCTACCACAGCAGATGGTGAGAATAGGGTCCCAGCACTTAGAAGAGACTGCAAAAGCTGATGTCTTTCAGCAAGGGTTCCACAGAGGTTTTTAAAGTTATGAAGCTTTCTTGCACACTGCTTGAGATAAATATGTTTACTTTCAAATATTAATGTCCACAGACGGATGAGTGGCCCAAAGTGAAAAATGAGCTCTGGATTAGTGGTGGGTGATATGACGATATATATCCTAAGTACGATAGAAAAATGTCTATCGCATCATTTCTCTTCTATCATTTCTATCGCCATTTTATCAATTCAAGTGAATTTTCACAGTATAGGCTAAAGTGAATGTATTATTGATGTCACTGGTCGCCAGTATGCACTCAGATTATGAAACAAACAAGAATAAATTATTTTTGCAAAGAAGATACCATTCTGTGGACTCTCTATTTCTGGTTTTGTGACACTACGCTGCTTTACGATATTTACGTGGTACCACACACGCAGGGCAACACACAATAACAATACAACACACAACAACACACACAGGCAAGCAGAGACATGAAAACATGGAGGAGGAAGAAGACTTAGAAAATGCATCATTCTCGCAATCGCAGCCGACACCGACAGAGCCCCAGGAAGCCCAAATCGAACTGGGCCGACACCGCGCCCACCCGGTCAGGTCTGCCAGATCTGACAGGTGAGAGGCACACACAGACTGCCATATATACCTTTCATTATAAATCAACTTTTGTTAATACGCGGCTGCAGCAGCACAACAGACAATGACACAGACAACATGGTTGATTATTGACTGTGCAATGCGGTCATTTGCCAGTAATCGCAGCATCAGGGCCTACCCACTGGTTTACATATGCAAGTACAATACATTTGTATTTGCTTAGACCCCCAATATTAGATGAGGGTGTTTTTTCAGGGCATTTTCAATGGAAAAAATATCGTCTTATATTCGGATGAATATGGTATGTTGTATAGTGCGTTTTTAAGTTATTCTATGAAAAACTTTATCGTGGTATATCGTGATCGTGATATAAAATGGTTCATATTGTGATAGATTTTTTTCATATCGCCCGCCCCTACTCTGGATAATGATTTAGGTAGTGATGCTTAGGCTTAAGTGGATGATCCCCAAAAGTCTGCTTTCTGGTATACAAATACTCATCAATCAGAACTCTTAAATATGCTGCCTGGCCTGTGGAAATGGTTGGAGCACAAACAAGCTCCACAATCTCTCTTAGCTGTAAGATAAGCTGCCATACTGCATTGTCACCAGGGCTTTTTATTTTATCACCAATCAATACTGGCAACATTCTCAGGAAACACCAATTCTTTTTTTTAACATCTGTTTATTGAAGGTTTTCATTTTTATAGGCAACAGCCAAATCAATATACTGTACAGAAATTTAAACAGATTCAACACACACTTCAAAACAGAACATAAACAGAAAACAAAAAAGACACTGTCGCTGTCACTCACTTTTTTTCAATTTTTCCGAAAATTCCCGGGAAAATTCGGCTTGGGAATTTTCGTTTTTTTTTTTGTCATCAATTTGAATGAGGTTTTTAAAAAGTTTCCATGGAAATTTAAGCTTTTAAGAAATTAAGAAATTTTGTTTTTGTTGTTGTTAACTTAAGATGAATTGGGCAAAAATAAACAATCTCCTGAACTCAGGACTCACCTCTAACCCAAAGGCCACAATGCCAGCATACTGTAAAATCATCATCTCCATACCCAAGTGTGTGAAATAAAACTTAAATATAAAACTTAAATATAAACAGTCAACTTTGCATTTTGGTGGAAACAAATATGTTGCATGATTCAATGCAAATTCAACTGTCCACCATGATTCACATATGCAATTAATTTCGAGCATATTTGATCATCAATTAGTAGCCTATACTCCACTAGGCTACAGCACTTCCACTGAGACAGACGATCATCACATCAGCATCACGATTCAATTTCCTGCATTTCATGTCACCACCAGGGGAGCTGTGCTCCCCTTTGCTCCCCCTTATTTCACACACTGGTTATGCTAATATTCACGACAGTTTGACTCAGCTAGGGAAAATTCCCGAAAATTCCCTGGAAATTCATTATAATGTAACATGTTTGCATGCATATCTGCTTATAACAAACCAAAATGTTTATTATGTATATATGTATATGACTGGGTGAATGCAGTGAATATAAATTCCCGAAAATTCCCGTTTATTCCCGTTAATTCCCATTAATTTCCGAAAATTCCCATGGAAATTTTCCAACTTTGAAAATTCCGGGAATTTTGCAACACTAATGTATACATATATGTATGTATGTATATATGTGTGTGTGTGTGTGTGTGTGTGTGTATATGTATGTGTGTGTATGTATATATGTATATATATATAGCATACAGCAAACCCATCATATGTGAAAAACGATACAGACAAGCAAAAAACCTCCTCTCTAACCTGCATTATACTTCAGCTCTTCAAGCATGTTTACTACAGGTGACCATATTCGTTGGAAGACGTGCTCTCTATTTGACAGAGTGAATCTCAATCTCTCCAAGTGCAACACATTTCCCAACTCCCTGAGCCACATATCTATTGATGGAGGTTTATCAGATTTCCAAAACTGGAGTATTAATTTTCTAGCCAGCAATGTGGAAAGCGAAATGACCTGAGCTTCATATTTGTCTTTCATTTTTTCTGGCTCTACCGCGCCAAAGAGCGCAATTAACAGGGCAGGGGGAAAATCTCTATTGAAAGCCTTAGCAAAAACATTAAATAGTTGACCCCAAAAAGTTTGTAGCTTATGACACTGTACAAATTGATGAGCCAGAGTCCCTTGAACTAAAAAGCATCTCCCACAGAAATGAGAGGCATCCTTATATATTTTCTGTAATTTGGATGGAGAGAAATGCAACCTGTGTACCACTTTAAATTGGATCAGTGAATGTCTGTCATTTATAGAGCTATCATGGATATTATTAATACAGGCCTCCCATATTTCATCCGAAATGTCCATGCCCAGATCTGCCTGCCAGCTTTCCTTGAGGGAATCGGTAGAGGGGCAATTCAAAGTTTGTAGGATATCATAATGCTGGGACACAGCACCCTTGCTGTATGGAGTAATGCGCAAAAGACCATCTAAGATAGCATGTTGAGGTTTTGCTCAAATTGTTTAACATGTGACCTAAAGAAATGCCTCAGCTGAAGAAACCGAAAGAAATGAGCTCCTGGGAGCTGAAACATACGCTGCAATTGTTGAAAGAGGCAAAATGATCATTAATATAAACATCCTTCAAAGAAACAATACCCTTCTCCCTCCAAACAGAAAAAACAGAGTCCTCGATACCTGGCTTAAAAGCATGATTAAGACATATAGAAGTATTCAAGTACATTTTAGGGGCCTTAATAAACAATAACTGAGACCAGACCTTTAGGAAACACCAATTCTGAACTGCATGTCCATGGAGTTTTCCAGACCCTGGGTTCACCTCACAAGGTTTGTTGTTGGCATCATTACCCTGATATTTAAACTGGTTTATGCACCGATTCAGTTCAACATATGTGAAGTATTTTTCTTTTAAACAAGGTGGCTGAGGTACAATGCCAAATCAGTTGAGACAATGCCCTCAAAAGGTCACGACCAAGACAAGGAGGTAATCCAGGCTGACATACATGAAAATATGTGAGCTCATTGAAGATGGAGTCAAATTTAACACCACCACAGTCCCTTGCTTCCGCATTATGACTCCCAGCCTCAACATGTTTCTGGTATGTCTGTGGCATGCGTTCAGGGCCCTTGGCCAGAGGATCTGCCTGAAATGCTTCCCAATCAATCTCTCAATATCTATCTTGCTAAAATTTTCAGTGAAGCCCCGAATATTATGTGAACCCAAATTGTCACCTGCTATGGCACACAGGGTCCCCTTGCAGAGCTGGCCATCCAGCAAGGTTACTCCATTCAGCTCAAGATCTTTTAAATCTTTTACAGGAGAGCCAAACACCAGATCCTGTCCAAAGTACTTAAAGTCTTGCTCTCGACAAAGCAGCACAAGTTGCATCTGATCAATGCTTGATCTGTTGTGGGGCAAAATATTTGTAAGGGTGAGATACGCGGCCAAAATCTTGTGCTTTTTCTTTCCAGACCCTAGGGGGTTCACTACTTCAAAGGAATCCTGATAAAGGATTATGCCTAATGAAGAGGCTGTGTGCTCGAGCTGCAAGTTCTTTTCTATATTTGTGCCATCCCACAAATCCTGAATAACATTATCAGGTTGTACTCTCGTTTTTACTTGCTGTATTTGCTCCCTCACCGACTCAGAGGTCAAGAGAGACTTAATGGTGTTTTTCACCGGAACATATTGTGCAAAACCTTCTTTGTCCAACTCATTCTGGCCTAGACAAATGGGCACTGGCTCCACATTTCTTTCTTTCTTTCTTTCTTTAACCTTTATTTGTTAGAGAGGGACAGTGTACATTAATAAACATTTTAAAAGAAAGTAAAATGTAAATGCACCCAATTATAGCCAAAAGGCTAATTTCCATTGGTAGTCCCCCTGCCATACATACTTGAAGTTACTTTTAAAAAAACTTCTTCTTTTACACACACTTTTGAGTGTGCGGATATTGCTAGTGCTGTGGAGATCCTCACTTTTCAGGGTATGTATCCATGGGCACCGGAAACCAAAAAAATGTGGATGGGACTTGAAGTTGACTGATTTTTTTTTATTTTAATTGTACAGGTTACATTGGTTATGGAACCCGCACCTGTGGGAGCCTACTTTTGAATTTTGAATATTGAATGATTAATTACCTGTTATGTCAAGAAAATTATGTTGAGTGTTGTTGTGTCTTGTCTCATGACTTCCTGTTTTATTTTGAAATCTCACTCCCCTCTTGTTTCAGGTCACTCGCCCTTGTGTGTTTCCCTTGGTCTGATTGTCTTCCCCGCCCTGATTGTTTCCCCCTATTTCCCATTACCTTGTGTGTGTATATATAGTCTGCGTTTCCCTTTGTCCTGTGCCAGTTCGTCTTGTGTCGTCATAGCAAGAGAATCACACCAAGTCTCGTCAGATTGTTTCTTTATTCCTTGTCTCGCATTTTGCCTTTTGCCAAGTTTGTTTTGAGTTGTTACTTTGCCTTGCCTTATCCTTGTTTCCTTTTCCTTGTAAGAGTGATTTTTGTGTGTGAACTTTTCCTCTTTATGAGTGATTTTTTTTTTTAGTTGCTACTTTTGATATCATTAGTTACTATTCCTTGAAAGAGTGTTTTTATGTTTTCTTGCATTGAGTGAATTTGAGTTGCTACTTTTATTCTCTCACACATGTAGCATAGCACAAACTCCATTCGCACTTGCCAAGGCACCCATACACACCACACTGGTTAGGTTAGATAGGATTTAGATTGGCTTTATTTTATAAGTAATTTCCTGTAAACTTGGTTCTCATTTCTGTCTGTGCTTCTGGGATCTCAGTCACATTTTGTCTGGTTTGTATCATTGGGCCACAATAGTAGATATGCTGTACATGACCACTTCCATATACACATTAAAAAAATAAACATTATAAAGCAGACATGATGCATTTGACTTGATTATTGTGCATAAAATCTCATAAATCAAATTTTATGGTATTTTGGTATTTTGGGCATGAAGGGGTTAATATCTAAAAATGCCCTAATCTAATCAAAATACATTGTACATATCCACTGTACTGTATAAGCACTGTAGAAAGCATATTTGATGCATTCAGATTAACCCTTAGGCACATTGCGGTCACTACAGTGGATAGTTTAAAAGACAGTTTAAAAGTCATTTTCTCCTAAATACAATGGTTTCTATGGTGGAATTGCATATCAGCTGTTAAGAGTGCTCTCTGCTGCTCCCCTACATTGAGGTTTATGCAGAGACCATCAGTTCTTGTTGCTGAAAACATATTAATACTAGTAGAATGACATGGTAATACCAGTCCTGTATCCTGAAAGAAGTATGGAGACTCACAGAAATATTCATGCCCTAAGAAGTGTAAAAACACATAAGAAAAAAAATCTGTACTCAGGCTTTCATAATTCAAGCATGAAAGTGATAAGTATTTTGCATTAAATACCATAAAGCTCTATTTTGGTTGGATTTTTAGTGTTTCAGGCATTAAGGGGTTAATATCTAAAAATGCTCAAGGGATATCACTCAGCACCTTCTTGAATTCTTAAGAGGTGACCGCAAGTATCAGCTGAGAAAAAAACTTTTACCGATGCAATAAGGTTCACCACCTAGCTCGCCGGACTAATACACAGGCAGTTCACTTAAATGCCATAAAAACTGAAAAACAATAGAAAACAATACAGATAAGAACATTAAATTCTGTAAATAACAGAATTATTTACATCTAAACTCTATACTTATATTCATATAAATACACATACACACACAGACACACTCAGACCATGTACATATTCAAAACCCTGAGCTGCAGTATACAATCAAGATGTAGAATAACTACCTTGAGAGTGACTTGACAGGATGACGGAATATGGAACTTAAACGGAGCTTCATATAGAAATATTTGGTGCATACAAACATACAAAATTATCTTTTCTCCGTATATTACTTGACATTCTTATCTGTTCAACACTGCAACTGTATAACAACAAACACAATTCGCGGTGAATCTACATCTCACTTCCTGGTTTAGCTGCAATGCATTATGGTAAATGCAGTCTCTTAGCAGTTTTTTTTTCTTAAATTTATGAATGTGTGAATGTATGTATGGACTGTGAGCTGCGAGATACCTAAATTTCCCAATGGGATCAATAAAGTATATATCTATCTATCTATCTCAGTGCATCAATAGCAACTGTAGTGCAAATATCAAACATAAATATCAAATCTTTTTTACTCTTTTTAAACTGTAAATAATAATACCTTTTTAGCAGCTTTCAATCAGTCAACTATGCAATGAATTAAACTAAATTATTAACACTGCAGCTTATTAAGTTACAACACAAGATGCAGATGTGGCTGTGACTCCACTGGCTGTTGCTAAGCCTTACTGCCTGTGGACAGAAGCTGCCCTGCTTTACCCTGCTGTTTCATCACAAAGTGGCTGCTGTGAAAAAGGTCCACTGTTGAAAATGCTGTCAGACTATAACCAGTGACTTCATGCTGTTGGTCCATCTGACCTCCCATCTTCATGGTTTGGTTCACCATTGTTTAGTTGATTTAGTTCTGTTTGATGTCCTGTAAAAACACAAACACACCAACAGCTGTAAATGTATAGCAGCTCCTCCACTTTGCATGAACTCCTTCAAAACACAACAGGAAAGTGCACACACAGACTGGGAGTCACACTGCCACGATGCTCCTCATGAAGCCCATACTGAACAAGGCCACTTCTGTGCTGACTGCCAGCAAGCACTGACACAAACTCAAGTTTAACTGACTGAACATGAAGAAAACAATGCAGAATAAGGTGCTAATAATGAAGCCAGGGTTCAGTGTTGATATTTTTTTGCCACTGGCAAGGACCAGTGCATCTGCAAGCTACTGGCCCTAAGACAATTTTTACTGGCCCAGCTTCCAAAAGCTGTTATTATCAGTATTATTATCAGCTTTTATTTATTCATTTGATTTGTTTATTGCAGGGTTGCATAGACACTGAGTGGCTTATGTCTGAATTTGTATGAATTCTGGTTTCACTCTATGTATATTTGAGTATATCTGATGAGGAAGTGAAGACAGCATAAGACCACTCCTGCACACGTCTGGTCTGCCAGTGATTCATTTTGTTTCTGCTGTAAAGGCTTGTTAACAGCTCCAGTGGAGGTGGCAGAATAAATGTAAATGATATACTGTAACAATAACATACATGACAGAAAAGCATATGTGATATATAATGTGAGAAAATAAAATTAAAAAAAATAGCGATTGCTATTCCCCACATTTTAAGTATTTAAATCTGCATTTACACTGTCATAAAAGCCATGGAGACTAGCCTTCTTCTGCATCATCTGATATAGAACAACATTTGATAAAGTTTGATGCAGGTGCTAAACTTTGAGCTGCAGACAGGAGAAAAGAGCAGTTGTCATTTTCATTTCAAGGACAAGAGGGACAGTTGGTAACACCTGCCTGCTCACTAATTCAAAACAGCTAATTGGTGTGTGGCTTCTGTTTGTGAATCTAACAACTTTGTTACTGACAGTTGATTCAGTGGCTGAGGGAAAATGGGCTGTAGTTGTGGAAAAGAAAAGTGCACAATAAGGTGCTAATAACTGGTTTGTAGTAACTCAAAATGAGCCAGTAAGATAATATGTATGTTAACAAGTGACTGATGAATAGTTAATGTCTTCCCTAATCTAAATTGCTGCTGTGAATTCTAATCATACACATATGCCAAAATGATAATTATTAAAAAAAAAAATAAAAAGAAAAAATACTTGTGAATTACAAATATCAACATATTAAAAACGAGCAAGCTGTCATTTAAAGTTTTAAATGCATCGACATAACTATAACTGGTACTGCTTTTATTGAAAGGAATGTTTTTTAATAATTATTTATTTTGTATTGATTGTGTTTCCACCTGCTGATCTTTTCCATGTCCTGTTTTTTTTATTTTTCCCCAGAGACAGAGACCAAGGCAGGTGAAAAACTCATGTCAACATGTTTTTATTTCAGTGGTTTTGTAGGAAACACTTACCTGTTTCACTGGCATTTCTGCTACGTATTAAAAAGATCTTTCCTGATATAACAGCTGAAATGAAGCACAAGCACAGAGTGGAAATATTGCATTAATGCATGTTGTCTTGTCTGCCTATAGGCGCAGACACACGCACGCACGCACGCACGCACGCACGCACGCACGCACGCACGCACACACACACACACACACACACACACACACACACACACACACACACACACACACACACACAATGAACACCAGGATAGTGTAACTTCATGCACCTTGCATATGAGTTCATTAGGAACTTGGAACAAATGGAAAGCAGGTTACTTAAAGCATATCAAATAAAAATACTCACCAAAACCCAGAAAAAAACCCAGAGAAACTACAGTCATCACCACAGTCACCACACCAAGGTAAAGCAGAAGTTTATCTGTTTAAAAAACAAAGGCTTAGTCAGTGCTAACAATGTGTTAGTCTTCCTTCACAGTCAAGCCACAGTTCACAAACCAGATTACCACTGGAAAATATATCAATAGCAACAAACTTGTGTTTGCAGTAAAACACTGCCATAGATTTAATGCATTCTTCAATTTCTGAAAACAATGCTGATGCATCACATCACTCTACATAAAAGAAACAGGATGTCAATATCTTAAATAACATGGGAGATACAGTCATTTTAACACATACCTACAATAGGCGAGAATGTAAAATCTGAATGAATGTTCTCTTTACTTTGTAGTGACTCTGTCATGGATTGTCATACCAATATATATGAGGGCTTGTTGGAAAGGTGTAGTTCGGCTGAATCCAGCAATACCAATTGTGTAAGAATAGCTTCTATACTCATGGAGCTATGTCACTAAAGTTAAAGGGGTCCCATACGCAGTCCATAAATAATTATGTGGTGTTCACAAATTCACAGTTACTGCTAAGAAAATTGACTTGGATTGAATAAAATTCAATGGAAAATTGCCGATCTAAAATGTTAATACATTATGATACATTGTTATGAAACCCTTTTTATACATTAATACATTAATTAATACACACTTCCATACCAGTGTATCTTAATACATTAAGATACATTGGTATGGAACCCGTTAAGATCTAGGGGACGTAACATACATACATTTCATAAATACAAAGATCCAACTGAATCAGTATTAAGTAAAAATAGAACACACTGTTATGCCCAACCATACCATGCAGCCAAAAATGTGCCAGGGACCAGAAGCAAACCAGAGGCAAGTGTTTAAGGAGCAAAAAGTGATACAACAAACATATCCTTATCACTCATCCTCATTATCATCTGTAACAACATGGCTCACATTTGGGCAGTCAGGCACAGAGCAAGAGCAAAACTCAGTGCAGGTCAAGCCCACTGAAAGACATTGGCATTTGCTGGTATTACTGCACTTTCCGTCCTTACAGCATAGAAGGGTGATGTCCCGGACTTCTTTAGGTGCAGGTCTTTTCAGGAACATCACAGGTTCAATAGACCCATCTTCTCTAAGCCACCACCCTCTACCAACTGGGTTCCAGAGATGAGGCTTAGCCACATGGCTGTGACACCACACTGTGGTCTAGTACAAGGCTCTGGACACGTGTTGCTGGAAGGCATCTTCTGTTGGGGGTAGATGTGCAGCTGATGAATCCGTAGTAGATGCTAGTGTGTACCTCAGCTCGTCCAAAGTGACGCAAGGATGGCTATCCTCCCTTTTCTGTTGGCCATAAAGTAGGAGGGCATACTTTCTTGTCACAGGAATAGCCTCCTCCAGGCTTTCAGAAAGTCCAAAATTGTCCATCTCTTTTAAGTCACTCAGGTGGGTCTTGAGTCTGTTAAATGCAGTAGCCTACCCAATTCTGTATAAGCTGCTTGTAGTATCACAACCTGTGAGGGCATGGCATGCAGGTAGACACTGCTGCACCAAGCTTTTTCGCGAAAGAACTGACTGGGACAAACCTCTCCCTTTGACCATGTCCAGAGTGCATGAACACCATCGAGGATCCAAACATTCCTTTGCTGGAATAGACAACCAAAACCAGTACATCTGTATCATCACATCTGATGATGACCCGAGAATGTGACTGTGCAAGATGTATTGCATAGAATCTGGTGTCAGCCTCCTCCTGGTCACTATACAAATGTCAACACCTGACTTGCTGACCACCTTGACCTCCTCCCCATTTTCAAAGCCACCTGCTAAAATGTGCTCTCTGAAAAGATCCTCTTGAGCCCTGTCCTGCTTGTTGCTTACAAAGTTGCATAGAGCAGACTTGTTATCACTGACCTTAAGGTATTTCCTGTAGTTAGGAACACTGGCTTTGCCTGTGATGATATGTGTAGATTGGCTTGCTTGGATGGTCAATGATGTATGCAGATGAGGCAGCAACATTAGGAAACTGCTGTGTCTCTTCAACTACAGAAAGATGTTGCGCAGCGGCAGGTGTTGTGCAGAACATACCGTGCTACCGTTGCTACTTCACAGGATAACACTACGAACTTGTTCCAGCACTTAAAAAATACCACAAAACCATATATGACAGTTGTCTGGCCAAAATGCCGAGCACCAGTGCACCTGGCAAGCCAAATACCTCAAGACAGGGATCACTGACCGAAATGTTTGAAAGTGTCACCCCGTGAAGTAGCAACGGTAGCACGGCATGTTCTGCAGCACAACACCTCCCGCTGCGCAACTTCTTTTTTGAAACCAAAATAATTCCATACCACCGACGTGCTGTTCCTCTTCGAGACTAAAGTCTCACTTGTGTCAGTTTCTGACTGCTCCATTGAGCCAGAGGCCATTGCGCAACAGGTTAAAGGGCAAGATGAAAAGTTGGTGCGGCTGAGAGCTCCACTCCCTGTATCTCGCGTCTCGTGAGCAACTTATAATCGTGCAAGTTGCGGTTAGGAAATCGCGTTTCATCATATCGCGATATTATCGCAAATGCAATTAATCGTTCAGCTCTAGTAAAGACCACGCTCTACAAATTACAGAAGAAAAGAGAAACCCAACAGATTCCCTCCTGAGCATGCTCTTGGAGAAACAGATCCAGATACGAGAGCAGCTGATGATGTACAAATTCATCAAGCCTTTCTGATGCTGCATGAAGGACCTTGTCTCTGGTACTTTGACCTGTACCAGTTACAATGGCTGTCAGATGTTCTGGTCTTGTACTAGCCTTCCCACATATGAAACAATCTCTCCATATGTTGAATGATGTTGTATCAACCTTACTTAGTCTTCTTGATGAGGTGGGTGCAGGCATGCTGCAGGGTGCAGGCATGCTCTCACTCAACATTTGCAACTTGTTGCTCACTGATTTTGGTCTTACTGCAGGAGTTTGCTCTACATGATACATGGTAAGATACCTTTGTTTTGAAGGAAAGTATGTCATCTGGAGACAGGGTTTTATGAACAGCATCATCTCCCTGTTGAGCAAGTATACACTGCAGGCCTTCTGCTGTGGACTTTTTGGCATATGGATCTTGTTTCTTTCCTTTTTCTAAATAATTAATGATTAATGATTAAATGCCACAGATGATGCAAAGATTTGGATCCAATGTGTGTACATCACTCTCTATTCTGGTAAAATTGGAAAAAAGGAAACACATCATGTACACTATTTGTTGTTAGCAGTAAGAAATAAGGTAATTGTAGCTTGCTCAATGTGTTAATTACTGGGTTAATTGTTTAGCTAAGCTAAACCAGCTATACTTCAAGTAAGCCAGGTCATTTTCTAGCTAACTACTTTAATTAAAATAAGTTATATGTGGCTATGTGGCTACTTGGCTACTTGATTTGGCAGGGTAATTCTCAGCCATTTCACATTCCATAATATTTGCAATGATTTCCCTGTCAGGTTTTGAAGAAACCCATGTAGGCAATAACACAGAGGCAGGCGGGCCCAAATACCTAATGATAAGTGATATCAACTCTACAGACTTGATTGACTTGCTATTATGAGGATAACATTAAGCATAAATTAGCTGCAGCTTGGATTCCCTCAGCCAGGTGAGCTAAATCATTAATCATTAGTACAAGGATACAAGGAAGTTTATTGGTCATTATACAACAGGTTGTATAATGAAATTAAAATGTGGTTCCCTCTTGATTGATTAATTTAGTAGTAATCATCCTGTCTCTGCACTATTGATGAAAATGTATTTAATATACAATATATTTTGTGAATATTTTATCAATTTCACATTTTCTCTAGTTTGGGACATTTCATACATTTAAGAGATTTTTATTCAAGTGCATTTATCACTATTTTTCACCCCTTATAATAATACTAATGGTTGTGATACTGTAGATTTTATTAGGACTGTTTCATTGTTTTTCGTTTGGGACACCTTATACGTTTAGTGACATAGCTCCATAAGTATACAAGCTATTCTTACACAATTGGTATTGCTGGATTCAGCCGAACTACACCTTTCCAGCAAGCCCTCATATGTATTGGTATGACAATCCATGACAGAGTCACTACAAAGTAAAGAGAACATTCATTCAGATTTTACATTCTCGCCTATTGTAGGTATGTGTTAAAATGACTGTATCTCCCATGTTATTTAAGATATTGACATCCTGTTTCTTCTTTTATGTAGAGTGATGTCCTGGCCTCAAACACGCCAAGTTTTAGACCTCTCACACATTCTATTGTGAATCTACATGAGTTTATATGCCTCAACCCTCACACGGCTAGGCTTTATTTTTAGTTTGGGGGTGTATGACAATATATATCATTTTCACCACTTTTGCAGTAAAATATTTTTATCCAAGAATCCATTTCAAGTATGGGAGACCTTAGAGATGAGGAAAAACAGTGTTGGGTTTGGTTCTGCGTCTGGTAGGGGTATCTTGAAAACTAAAGCACTTTTTGGCTGTTTGTCACAGCACTATAATGACAACCTGGAGGTGCTGTTTGAAGCTGAAGGTGTGGTGATGAATGCAGGAGTGTGCTCAGTCGCTTTGTAGCATTGTCAGTATCATGTTGATGACCGCTCACGTGTGCGTGTGTGTGTGTGTGTGTGTGTGTGTGTGTGTGTGTGTGTGTGTGTGTGTGTGTATAAGTCCGAAAATGTATCACGAGGAACTATGTCTTGACATCAGACAACCCAGACTCATTTGCGAGTGGCTCAACACACAAACACGTTGCCATAGTGAATTCAAATTCCACAGAGAGGGAGAGAAATCCGTGTATCATTCGTTCGTTCTATTTTCAATTGCCAATCAAAAATTAAAAAATGAAAAAGTGACTGGGTATTTTGTTATTTGTTTTTTTAATCTAACACCAAAATCCAAAATATGCCTGGTTTTTCATAGTTCAATTTTAGGCTCGGATCAAAAATACGAAATGGAAAAACGGGAATCAGGACTGAATTTGATTTTATTATTTAATTGGTCCGGTTTACGTGACCCAGAAGTTTGGTAATGAGCGGTAGCTCACAGCAGATCACAGCAGCCAGGTGCATTCAGTCCCGCCACCCTGATCACCACCACCATGGATAGTTATTAGGTGTTGTTTCGAGGACCAAAGCGTGTGACTCTAAAAGAAGAGGACATGACAACCGAAAAAATCAGCTCAAGTGCTCCTGCTTGCCATCGACATCACGTACACAACTCCCAGCTCTCACACACAGCCAATAGCTTTGTATACAATATTTCTCCCCCGACTGGCTCTGTCCAATTCAACCGGGAGTTCCACAACCACACGCTGTGGACTGGACAATCAAATGACAAGACTTCTCCGCATCGTTCCCGATTTCACGCTGAGCGGATCCGCTGACAAATAGCTTGGACGCACTGGCTCCATTTGAATCCTTTAAGCGTCAAAGTCGCAAAATTGCGACAAGCAAGAGACGTGGTGGCGAAGCAGTGGTAGTAGTGCTGAGCGTAGCGAGAGCCGAGCAGAGCGAAAGAGTGTTTTTTCATTTACTCACAATGCCGAGAGGTCGGTGTACCGTCGACGAAGTACTTCGTCAGGTACTTGCTGACTTCGATTCCGAGGAGGAAGACATGCAGTGCCACAGGAAGTCCTTGCCTTCCTGTGGCATTGGTTATTACCAGCGCTTGGGAGGAAATTCCATCCATTCCTGCTGGAAAGTATTTCAACTTTCAGTGGCTCAGAGGACTTCTGTACTCCCCTGTACTCTGCCAGACTAACACCGTGACTGGGCCAAACAACAACAGGTAAGTGATGATGTCGTGACTCGATCTCTGCCGGAAGCTCCTCCAGAAAGCCCTAAACTTTACTCCAAACGACTTGAACCGTATATTGTCACTGCCATTTAATAAAGGTTTTGATGTCAGCTTTAGATCTGCTGCCCTTTCGAGGGACTTCTGGACACCATTTGAAAATGCCAAAACCCAGTTTGATGCTTTCATAGTTGAGAAACTGACTGACAGTGCTTCTGAAACAGTTATTGTCAGAATGTTCAATGAGACGGTGAATGCAGAGGACATTTGCCTGCCTGTGGCTGGGTAGATATTGCACGGTTCAAGGCCAGGCTACCAAAGTGAGAGATGAGGATGGCGTTTGGAACTGTGCTTGGAGGGTCCCCATGCGGCCTGCCGTTTTTAAAAGCGCTACAGAGAGTGGGAGGAGATGTGCATGTGACCAAATGAGGTGAGGAGAGGCCCCCGCCTATATAGGCTCTGTCTGATCTCAGAGATGAGGTCATCACTGAATACTGAGAGCTGATTGGTCAGAAGGCTGTGACATCAACCTCTGCATACAAAATTGCACATCCAAGGAACCACACATGATAGCAGAGGAGCTCATATTTCCCACAGCTCTAGATGTCATGTCAACTATGACTGAAGAGACAAGCGCTGCAAAACTGAATGCTGTCCCCGTCTAATGACAACATTGCAAGGTTATATGGGACATTTCAACTGGCCTGGGAGATCAACTCATAGAAAAACTGAGACTAGTTTTGCCTTACAAATGCTGCTGTCAGCAATAAAGACTGCTTATTGCTTATATTCGCTTTGTCACATCACAGTCACTAAGTGAGGATTTGCTGTTTTGCAAGTATGTCACAAAAAGAGCAACTTATTTTTGTTCTTTTGCATAAGTTGCACTTCATGCTTTCAGAAGAGATGCAGTGGAAAACAGGCTCACTGCAGCCACTGATACTGTGATGATACTGAGCTCTCACAAAATGACTTGCTCATCTTTGTTGCCAAAAGTCTGTTTGTTGTTTTCCTTAGCACAGACTGAACTTGTTGTTATTGTTGTTGTTCTAAAAAGGTTATTGCACATTTCATTCTATTGTTATCTGAGAAATCACAGTTTTGTAGACTTTAAATTGAAGTTGTGTTTTATTACCACAGCAGATTACTGAGAAAAAGTGAAAAGAATAGTCATGATCTTTACGTTTTTACAATAAAAGGTAAACTTGACCCATTTTGTGCTAATTTTGTGCTAATTTTGTGTGTGTGTGTGTGTGTGTGTGTGTGTGTGTGTGTGTGTGTGTGTGTGTGTGTGTCTGTGTGTCTGTGTGCGTGTGCGCGTGCGCGTGTGCGTGTGCGTGCGTGTGTGTGTGTGTGTGTGAGTGGTGGGGGTACTGCTTCAGGGGCTGAAACTTTCAGACATGTTGCACTTCTGGCCACATCCAATCAGTGACCTCACATCGCTGTAGCACTTGAGTTCAAACAGGAATGTTTTCTGGAGCTGCAAAGTTACTAATTACAGCTCCACTGCTTACTGTGGATGAGGAAAGTCTTTGAGTAAAGCCACTAATTTCAGCACTTTAACTGCCACAAGTTCAAAACCTAAAACTAAATACTTCCATAAAATATCTTGATCCACTCCCTCTTCATTTTCCTTTGGATAAAATGATTGTGTTTCTACCTGCTGATCTTTTCCATGTCCTTGTTAGTTTTTCCCCAGAGACAAAGACCAAGGCAGGTGAAAAACTCATGTTAACATGTTTTTATTTCAATGTTTCTGTGTGAAACACTTACCTATTTCACTGGCAAATCCACCACGTAATGAAAAGATCTTTCCTGATATAACAGCTGAAATGAAGCACAACCACACAGTGGAAATATTTCATTAATGCATGTTGTCATGTCCTTGTTTGTCTGCCTGCAGCGTCACATACACACACACACACACACACACACACACACACACACACACACACACACACACACACACACACACACACACACACACACACACACAATGAACACCAGGAAAGTGTAAATCTCCATAACCTTGCATTTGTGTTGATTAGGGTCTTGGAACAAATGGAAAGCAGGTTACTTACAACAAATCAAATAAAAATACTCACCAAAACCCAGAAAACAACCCAGAGAAAGTACAGTCATCACCACAGCCAGCACACCACGGTAAAGCAGACGTGTACCTGTTTAAAAACAAAGGCTTAGTCAGTGCTAAAAACATGTTAGTCTTCCTTCAAAGTCAAGCCACAGTTCACAAACCAGATTACCACTTGAAAATATATCAGTAGCAAGACCAAGGCAGGTGAAAAACTCATCTTAACATGTTTTTGTTTCAGTGCTTTTGTGGGAAACACTTACCTGATTCACTGACACATGCTTTTATAAAAACTGAAATGAAGCACAAGCACACAGTGGAAATATTTCATTAATGCATGTTGGCATGTTTTAGCTTGTCTGCCTGTAGGCACGCACGCACGCACGCACGCACGCTGGCACGCGCGCACACACACACACAGGAAAGTGTAACTCTTCATAAATTTGCATATTTCTGGAATAGGAAAATGGAACAAATGGAAAGCAGGTTACTTACAACAAATCAAATGAAAATACTCACCATAACCCAGAAAACACAACAGTGGAACTACAGTCATCACCCCAACCAGCACACCAAGGGAAAGCAGAAGCGTGCCTGTTTAATAACAAAGGCTTAGTCAGTGCTAAAATGTGTTAGTCTTCCTTCAAAGTCAAGCCACAGTTCACAAACCAGATTACCACTGGAAAATATATCAATAGCAACAAACTTGTGTTTGCAGTACAACACTGTGCCATAGATTTAATGCATTCTTCAATTTGTGAAAACAATGCATAACATTCAAATGACCTTACCTATGAACCAAATCAAGTTTTGCTTTTCAACACTCAAATAATACACAATATTACAGTAAAACAGTAACATTACATAAATTATGATTTATAGTTAAAATGAATTAATCACATATGAAAATGACTCTGCAGGTCAAAATTCAATAAATAGGAACTCTGACCTTCACATACATGCGATTCTTTTCATTCTTTACTGTTTTAAATGCACAGAAAAGCAACACAACTATTACTGGTACTGCTTTTACTGCAAGGAATTCTTTTTAAAAAATGATTTACTTGTGTTTTTTCCAATGTCATTGAAGACATGGGGCATTCAAAACAGGTTTTCATCTCTTTGTGTAAGGTCTATATCTCTGTTTTCCCAGAGAGCATCACCTTTGTCTCTTTGCCGTCTTAAACTGAAGGTCATCTGTTCCATGCACTGAATGTTTTTAATTATATCTTTCCATTGACTGACAGTTGGAGGTTCCCTACGAAGCCAATGTTTTGTTATGGCCTTTTTACTTGCCACCATGAAGACTTTTAAAAGATATCTGTCATTTTTAGGTCATTCTGAGTCCAGGCTCCCTACATAAGAAGATTCCTTTTCTTTCTCAATCAATAAATCCTCTGTCATTCACAGCTGGATTAAAATCTGGGTCATACTCTGGCCATGTTAGTATTTGTATTTCTTTTTGTATGTTGAGTTGTTTCACTAAACAGGACCAGAGAACAGTAGAAAATCTAACCCACTGACTCTGGATGATATCATTTTTAGTGGTTAATAGATATCCTAGCAAACTCTGTAAAGGTCAGTCTAACAATGAGAACTCGATGATTTTCCATTTTGCAAAGTATTCCTGATTGCACCAGAGCAACAGTGGTTTTAGCTGTGCTGCTAAACAATGACCTTTAAGGATTGGTAAGCCCATCCCACCACTATCCTTCAGGAACTATTAAGTTTTCTATCTTACTCTAGGGGGTTTACCGTTCCAAATAAATCTAGATAATACCTTATCACATTCTTTAAATTGATTATCAGAAACATGAATAGGTAAGGACTGAAAAAGATACAGTAATCTGGGTAAAGAATTTGTTTTTATTGTCATCAATCTGTTGCCAAGGTCCAGAGGCAATAAGGCCCATCTATCTCAATCCTGTTTTGTCTTTGTGTTGATGTGTTGATCATTTTCATTGTACAGTTGGGACATGTCTTTGCTTTGTTTTATACCCAGATGTTTTATAGATGTTGAGTCCCATCTAAACATTAATCTACTTTCAAGATCTTGTGTTGGTGTAAAATTAAACACTAATGTTTGCCTTTTGTCAATATTAATGGTATACCCTGATATTTTTCTACACATACCCTACCAGTCAAAAGTTTGGACACACCTTCTCATTCAATGTTTTTTCTTTATTTTTACTACTTTCTACATTGTAGATACATACTTAAGACATCAAATATATGAAGCAAGATATATGGAATTATGTAGCAAAGAAAAATTGTTAAATAACTCTAAATATGTTTTATATTTTAGATTCCTCAAAGTAGCCACCCTTTGCTTTGTTGACAGCGCTGCAAACCCTTGGCCTTCTCTCAGTGAGCTTCATGATGTAGTCATCTGAAATGGTTTTCACTTCACAGGTGTGCCTTGTCAGGGTTAATTAGTGGAATTTCTTGCCTTCTTAATGGGGTTGGGACCATCAGTTGTGTTGTACAGAAGTCAGGTTGCAGCTATAACAGCCCTTTTTGACAACTGTTAGAATTTATATTATGGCAAGAACCCATCAGCTAAATAAAGAGAAACGACAGTCCATCATTACTTTAAGAAATGAAGGTCAGTCAGTCCGGAAAATTGCCAAAACTTTGAATGTGTCCCCAAGTGCGGTCGCAAAAACCATCAAGTGCTATGACGAAACTGGCTCACATGAGGACGGCCCCAGGAAAGGAAGACCAAGAGTCACCTCTGCTTCTGAGGACAAGTTCATCCAAGTCACCAGCCTCAGAAATTGCAAGTTAACAGCACCTCAGATTAGAGGCCAGATAAATGCCACACAGAGTTCTAGTGGCAGACACGTCTCTACATCAACTGTGCAGAGGAGACTACACGAATCAAGCCTTTATGGTCAAATAGCTGCTAAGAAACCAGTACTAAGGAAAAGCAACAAGCAGAAGAGATTTGTTTGGGCCAAGAAACACAAGGAATGGACATTAGACCAGTGGAAATCTGTGCTTTGGTCTGATGAGTCCAAATTTGAGATTTTTGATTCCACCCGTTGTGTCTTTGTGCAGAAAAGGTGAATGATTGGTCTCTACATGCATGGTTCCCACCGTGAAGCATGGAGGAGGAGGTGTGATGGTGTGGGGGTGCTTTGCTGGTGACACTGTTGGGAATTTATTCAAAATTGAAGGCACACTGAACCAGCATGGCTACCACAGCATCCTGCAGCGACATGCCATCCCAGCCGGTTTGTGTTTAGTTGGACCATCATTTATTTTTCCACAGGACAATGACCCCAATGACACAATGACACCTCCAGGTTGTGTAAGGGCTATTTGACCAAGAAGGAGAGTGATGGAGTGCTGCGCCAGATGACCTGGCCTCCATGGTCACCTGACCTAAGCCCAATCCAGATGGTTTGGGATGAGATGGACTGCAGAGTGAAGGCAAAGGGGCCAACAAGTGCTCAGCATCTCTGGGAACTCCTTCAAGACTGTTGGAAAACCATTTCAGGTGACTACCTCATGAAGCTCATCGAGAGAATGCCAAGAGTGTGCAAAGCAGTAATCAAAGCAAAGGGTGGCTGTTTTGAAGAATCTAAAATATAAAACATGTTTTGAGTTATTTCACACTTTTTGTTTACTACATGATTCCATGTGTTCATTCATAGTTTTGATGCCTTCAGTGAGAATCTACAATGTAAATAGTCATGAAAATAAAGAAAAAAACATTAAATGAGACGGTGTGTCCAAACTTTTGACTGGTAGTGTATGTAGCACGTCCATTACTTTAGGAACTCCCAATTCTGGATTCTTTATACTGACCAAGATATCGTGGGCAAAAAGGCATCTTATATTCTGTCTCTCTTATTGCAATACCTTCCAGTCCTGGATCTCGTCGTATTGCCTGAGCGAGCAGTTTGATAAATAAATTAAATAGTCCAGGGTTGGCTGGACAACCCTGTCGACAACCTTGTTGCAAATATCTGGTTTTAGACAGACCTCCATGAACTTTAAATCTGACCAGTGGGGATGTATACAATGTTTTAATGCTCTTAATGAACTTTTCATGAAAACCAAACTTTTCCATTACTTTGTAAAGAACTGCCCATCCCACGGAGTCAAAAGCTTTTTCGTAATCCAAACTAAGTCAAATAGCTCTGAGTTTTTGCTTTCGAATAAATCCAGTCTGATCCTCCTCTGTCAATAAAGGCATCACTTCCTCCATTCTTTGAGTTAAAATAGCTACATAAATTTTATTATCTTGATTTAAAACACTGATTGGACTATATGCCCCACATTCCATTAAATCTTTACCCTCTTTTGGAATTACCGAGATAATAGCCTCCCTCCAAGATGGAGGGAAAAGCCCCTCCCTCATTGTATAATTAAAGCTTTTGTGTAATATTGGTATTAAATGCTCCCTCATTGCTTTATACCATTCTGTCGGAAATCCATCAGTCCCTGTAGACTGGCAGGATTTCATCGTGGAGATCGCCCTGTCAGTTTCTTCTACTGTTATTTCTTTTTATTAACTTATAATTATGTAGTTTGCCCAAAGAGGGCAGCTCACACTGGCTCAGGAATTCTTCAGTCTAACAGGGATCAAATGGTGTAGGCTGGGTGTACAGAGACTGATAAAATGTTCAAATGCTTTATGTATTCGCTCTCATCTATATCTATATCATGATCATCTTAGATATAGGATCCCTAAGTTTTCTCAGATTGTTGCTTTCTCAACCTCCAGTATATGTCTGTTTCAGCCAGTCGCTGAAATCCACAGAGCCTGTCACGAATGTTTTGCTGGTATTCCACAGTGTCTCTGCGCCGGGCACCTCTTGCTGTTTCACAACAAGAGCTCAGCCATGTTGCTTCTTTTGATCTTCCCTCAGGTCTCAGTAGTATCAGGAGGCCTTTAGCTCGCAAATCCTGAGCAGCTTGATCTGCGCTCTCGTATGTGACAGTTCCAGAATCCAGGAAAACAGGTCATTTGGTCAGCGGTGTATTGAACCGGATTTCTTTTTTCTTTCAGCACTTTCCTGATTGGCAGGTATTCTTTTGTTTTTCCCCATCACACCAGTTGTGTAGTCATGGTCGAAATACAGCCTTTTCCCATCAACAGTGATGGGTTTCTTCTACGCCAAGCAGAGAACCTTCTCTTTGACTGTGAATCTCATAAATCTTACAACCGTAGATCATGGGGGATTCTCCGAGGTTTGGGCCTGAGCGCTCTTGTGCCTTTTCAATGCACAGATCGTTCACGTTCAGACCAGTACTCTCTCCAAGTTCAACTTTTGTGAGATTTTCCACCATGTTCCACAGAGGTTCCCTCTGCCCCTTCTCTGATACCGTAGATTCAGATGTTGTTGCGGTGTGAGTGTCCTTCAGATTCATTGATCCTTGATTTTACCTAAAGCTGAACTTTCTACATGCAGGTTTAAGTCTCACTCACTGCCACAGCAACCGTTTCCACCTCTCCGATGTGCTGCTCAGCCTCCTCCAGGCTTTGTGACGCAGCGCCTATTTTCCCTGCAGTCTCCTTCATTTTCTGGTAGATGTCTGTTTGGATGTCATCAACTTGTTTTTTAAAATTGTCCTGAAAGATACACTGAAAATCTGAAAACTGCTTGAAGTTATCTTTTTCCAGACCAAACATCACCAAAGCCATGGATTCTCTTACGATGTTGTGAATAGAGAGTACGAGACAGTTTCTGTTAGCATAGACTTATGGTCATGATCACCACTAAAATCTGCATTTTCCACATCTGACTAAATGTCTTCTCTCAACGGTTCTCCCTTTCTATGACTTCTTAGTGACTGATTTCAGCCCTTTTCTTTCCCCCCTTCGTTTGCCTAGCTTAGAAAAAAACTTTCAAGCTCAATGACCTTGACTACAGGGGAATTTTTAGCAGTTGAGTCTAGATCTGAATTTTTACACAGCTATTTACGTCACTCAACCGGAAGTCGTCCAGAGTTTTAGTTTCATTTTAAGGTCAGTATGGATAGAAATTACCATGCAACACCTGCAGGCTAATCCTTGTCTCACCTCAGTTTGTGAGTTTTACTGCAGATTTGAGGGACGCAACAACAACCAAATGCTGCTGGTGTTTATGGGAACTGGCCTTTTACTTCAGCTGCTAAAGTCCTACTGCTTTACTTCAATTCTATTCTACAAACCACCGTGTGCAAACTGGGAATCTGGCTGCCACTGTGGAAATTGAAGGAAAACAATTTTCCTGCAGGTCAGTGTTGATTCCTAATGACAACCTGGAGGTGCTGTTTGAAGCTGAAGGTGTGCCCTTACCAAAAAGTATACTTTTTATGAACTAAGTATACTTTCTGTGAACTAATACTTAGGTAAGTATACTTTTCAGATTACTTTGAATGTACTATCAGGAATATACTTAACAAAAGTATACTTAGTTTATACTGACGAGTACACAGACAAAGTTTAAGTATACTCCAAGTATAACATACTTGATATACTTGAAGTTTAAGTATATTATCCAATAGTAGTTAAAACTTAGTACAAGTATATAAAAATGTTGTACCTGCTTGCAACATGGAGTGTTATTTTACTGTATTAGCTGGCTTGTTGTATAGCTATTTTACACATTGGCTGCTTTGAGGTAGTTGCCATAACACATACACTGTGAGTGAACCTGTAGTGTACTCCCTTACCAAAAAGTAGTATACTCAAGTATAATTATAAGTATACTTTTTATGATCTATGTATACTTTCTGTGAACTAATACTTAGGTAAGTATACTTTTCAGATACCTCTCCACTCAGCTATTTGATTCAAGTAAGGCTATGCCAACTCAGTGGCCTAGTGGTAGAGTGTTCGCCCTGAGACTGGGAGGTTGGGGGTTCAATCCCCAGCCGGGTCATACCAAAGACTCTAAAATGCTACCCATTGCCTCCCTGCTTGGCACTTGGTATTTGGGGTTGGAATTGGGGGGTTAGATCACGAAATAATTCCCAAGCATGGCACCGCTGCTGCCCACCGCTCCCTCAGGGGATGGGTCAAATGTGGAGATATTGTTTTGATATTGCATCCTTATGCAATATCAAAACAGTTTAATTCAAGTATAAGTAAAGTATATTTCAAGTACACTGAGTATACGAATGGTTTACTTTAAGTAAAAGAGTAGTACAACTCAAGTACAGGAAATAGTATAATTTAGGTATACTTATATATAAGTAAAGTAACCTTGAAGTTTACTCGAGTATACTCAAAAATGGGACAAATCAGGGTACTTTTAGTATAAGTATACTTTGTAAGTATACTAACTAGTACATATGTAAGTACACTACTAGTACATACATACAAGTATACTTGGTAAGGAAAGTATACTTGATTAGTATACTCAAACTCCACTTAAGTATACTTGGAAAGGTAAACTAGAAGTTTACTTCTTTTTGGTAAGGGTGGTGGTGAATGCAGGAGTGTGCTCAGTCACTTTATAGCATTGTCAGTATCATGTTGATGCTGAGGTGAATGGCTGACTAGAGAATCAACATCTGGAACAGGTAAGTAACATCTGTAAACCCTGACATGTCAGTCAATTCATTCCCACACTTACAACGCATGCAGTTTCCTTTAAAGAGGGAGTCAACAGAAACAGAAAACTTGTGCTGCACTGCCCTCTAGGGGCTGAAACTTGTTAGTTTTTCCCCAGAGACAGAGACCAAGGCAGATGAAAAACTCATGTTAACATGTTTTTGTTTCAGTGGGTTTGTGGGAAACACTTACCTGATTCACTGTCAAATCCACCAAGTAATGAAAAGATCTTTCCTGATATAACAGCTGAAATGAAGCACAAGCACACAGTGGAAATATTTCATTAATGTCATGTTATTGTTTGTCTGCTTGCACACATACCCCCCCCCCCCCCCCCCCCTCCAACACACACACACACAGTGAAAACAAGAGAAGTGTAACTCTTCATAACCTTTCATATGTGTGGATTTAAACCTTGAAACTAATGGAACACAGGTTACTTACAACAAATCAAATCAAAATACTCACCAAAACCCAGCGAAAAAAATAAAGGAAGTACAGTCATCACCCGAGCCAGCACACCAATGTGAAGTAGAAGTGTATCTGTTTAAAAAAAAAGGCTTAGTCAGGCTAAAACTCTGTTAGTCTTCCTTCAAAGTCAAGCCACAGTTCACAAACCAGATTACCACTGGAAAATATATCAATAGCAACAAACTGGTGTTTGCAGTACAACACTGTGCCATAGATTTAATGCATTCTTCAATTTGTGAAAACAATGCATAACATTCGAAGCTCCTGTGGCATGGTTATGGATGACTGCATGTGGATGACTGCATGTCGACAAGTTCAAGAAAAAATTTCCCCTCGCCAATGGAAGTGACCACTTCCTTAGCTCTGGCGGAGAGGTCCCCTTCTGTTGCAACAATGAAGGGGTCTCTAGCAAAGCCCATCACCTCCGTGGGCAAGATTAGTCCACCCAATCTATCAGCAAAGTTCTCTTTCAACCTCGCAATGAAATCTGTCATCACATCAGTGATTTGCACGGGGATGAGATGCATTTGCGGAGCGTCGGAAAATGCAGTATTCTACCTGTGGTCAAGTCGGTTGCGAAAATGTCTCGTTTGTTTTGGAATGCACGCATCTGTTCCACAAGATCAATGACAGTTTTGTCTCTGCCTTGTAGTCCCACATTTAGGTCATTCAGGTGTTTGAACATGTCACTCAGAAACCAGACACTAGCCATGAAGTTGTCGTCCAGTATGTGATTCAAGCGTGTCACTGCTTTTTTTTTTTTTTTGCTTGCTGTTGCAGAGGAAAGTTGTTATCTCCTCTCTGAGATCACAGAAACGCTCCAGTGCTTTGCCTTTGGATAGCCACCTGACGTCATTGTGCATAAGCAGGATGTGGTGCTCAGCAGACATTTCTGACAGCTTGCGGAATAAGCGATGTTGGAGGCTTGATGTGGAGCGTATAAAATTGATTATAGCCATCACATTGTCCATTGTCATTTTAAGCTCACCACTGAGTTTTGCGGACAACACCGTCTGATGCACAATACAGTGTACGGATGAAATCTGGGGTGCAACAGCGGACCAACGTGCTACCAAACCACTTACTTTCCCTGTCATGGATGGGGCCCCGTCCATCACAAGCATGCACACACACTCCATATCCAGACCATTGTCTTTAGAAAATCCTGGGATTTTCTCAAAGACTACTTCGCCAGTTGTGTGCCTAACAGCAGTAAGCCGAGCAATTCCTATTGGAAGATTTTACCATAAAAAAAACAGACATACATGCACAATTGTGCCGTGTCACCTCTGTCTGTGGACTCATCTACTGCTATAGACATGATATCAGCTTTCTTCAGTTCTTCCAACAGCGTTTCAAACACATCTGTAGCAAGAATTTCTACCTTGCGAATGTTTGAAGTGTCTGACAGGGGCACATTTTAATAGCAGATGTTACACTCATTTTAATTGTGTTGTCATTTATCACTTCATCCATGACGGCATGCATGCAGTCTTTGACAGATTCAGAGTCTGTGAATGGCCTTTTCTTCTTTGCCAAAATCCACGAAACACGAAGGGAAGCTGCTGTGGCTCTCTCTTGTGCTGTACGTGTCCGCACCAAAGTAGTACTGCTCCGGTTGTAAGATGCAATGCAATTTTTAATTAGGTTTGGCGTTTGGAGTTGGCGGTAAAATAAAACAGTATTTGTCTGTCCAGGCAGGGTTAAAACGATGTTTTTCATCATCAATTCTCTGTTTAAGGGTTGAAAAAGACATACTTTTGAGCCGCTAACATCAGTAACTTTCAAAACAACGAGCTGCATTGTGGGTTGGTTGTGTGTTGGTAGGCTACGTGGAGTGTTGCATTCACTTTCTGAACTACTGCAGGGATTTCGATTTCATTCTCACGAATGTTTTTCTCTGCTTTTTTGGCTGAACCATGAGCTGGGCCACTCGGGAATTGCTTCTGGGCCGCATGTGGCCCGCGGGCCGCCAATTGAATAGGCCTGCCTTTCACTCTAAAAACACTTGAGTTATTTCTTTAACCCAATTCCTGTGTTACTTGTGTTGGGTTACATTTCTGGGTTATTTTTCCAGAGCCATAACCATTCATTCATTCATTCATCTTCTAAACCACTTATCCTCACTAGGGTCGCAGGGGGGGTGCTGGAGCCTATCCCAGCGCTCATAGGGCGAAGGCAGTGAGACACCCTGGACAGGTCGCCAGTCCATCGCAGAGAGCCATAACCATTTCTTGGGTTATAAGGATTTTATTTTGACCCAATTTGTGGGTTTTTCAAGTTGGGTAATATTTCTGGGTTATTTTTTCTGAGAGTAACCCATTGTTGGGTCAGAGACTTGGGTTTGATTGATTGATAGCTTATTCTCATCTAATTCCCTTTATTTCAGACCCAGGGGATCCATATCACAGTAAAAAGAAAACAGCACAATAACAAAGAAAAGAAACAAGAAAAATAAAACAAAACTTTCCACTACTGTCTAACATAGAGACTTGTTCTCCAGTGACTCCACAGTTTGGAGGAAAATCTGACAGAACTGCGTACAGGGTTAGCCAGAACAGCAATCAAGTCATTTTTTGACTCAGATACCCTACACATAAATCTATACATCAGGTTACGTAGAACAGCAGGGCAGGTAGGTACTCCAACACTGACAAACATATGACTTGCACTGGAGCTTCTTGGGGCTCTCAGCAGCAGCCTCATGCTGTCATTATAGGCCACTGTGACTTTTCTAATGCTGCCTTGTTTGTACCGACACCAGAGCTGGGCAGTATACATGGATGTACAATATGCTCTAAAGAGTGAGATTATTGATTGATTGATTGAATACTTTACGAACAGTTTGTGTAACGAAGAACACTTCATTACTAGTGACTGATAGCTTTGCTTGTAAATATTGCATGGTTGGTAGAAAATGCACTTTAAACAAACAACTTAACTATGCACTTTAATAATGGCACTTTGCACTTTAGTTGCAATATTTGCTCTTCATTATTGGTTTGCACAGAATATTTGCACATTGCATATACCGTATTTCCCCAATTAATTGCCCGGGCGTTTAATACGCAAAATCAACTTGGACCCCTGGCGTTTAAAAGAACCAGGCGGCTATTCGCTGCAGGCCTTTATTTATTTTTGCACAGACCTGCACCAGGCCATTATTGTGATGACAGTTACTGTCCAACATATTTACAGTCGGTCGATTTAAGATTACGGTACACCCTTTTTTTTTTTTTTTGTAACGTTAGCTAGCTCTCTTATTTTGACAGAAAATGGAAGTGCCGCACAGTTATTGTGCAGCTAACTGTTTACTGCTGCAAAAATAAGGTGAATAGCCTTATTTTGGGTTACCTCAATATAATGCAAATAATCGCCCCGGTGGTTATTCGGGTGAGCGTTTAATACGCAAAATGGGTGCAGACCCCAGGCGTTTAAAAGAACCAGGCCGCTATTTGTGGCCGGGCGATTAATTGGTGAAATACGGTACGCACATTTTATACAGACTATTTATTGTCTATTTATTGAATAATTTACAACTTGATAATTTAACAGTGTAAAACCATGAGTGATGTGTGTCTTCGGGCAACACAGTCTCACTCCCGGTGCGTCAAAAGCCGACGCTTGGTCAGGGCCCTTGGGCTTCCTTTACTGACGCACAAGGTCTCTGTTAGCGTCTTTTTAAGACGCAGGGGGCTTTCCATTGATTGTAATGTAATCCCATCCGTGGCGATATTAGACGCTCCATTCACTTCAGTATTACTCCGACCGATTCAGTGGAAAATTCAATATTTTAAGGAAGTTTCTGCATTTAAATGTGTTTTGATGATATTTCTAGCGAGAAATATGTACTTTGTTTTCATAATCTGTGTTCAGTGAATGTATACGTTCTCTAGTTTGTTAGTTATCACGACGATTTCGCCCGGCCTTGCCAGCAAAACGTTGGAATCCAACATTGTTGACATCCGTATAGTGCCCAAAACAGCCTAGAAAATGCAATATTTCAAGGTAGTTTCTATATTTAAATGTGTTTTGATAATATTTCTAGCAAAAAATATGCACCTTTTTTGCATAATGTGGGTTCAGTGAATGTATACGATCTTTAATTTGTTAGTTATCACGAAGATTTCGCCCGGTCTCGCTAGCAAAATGTTGGAATCCATTGCTGATCCAACATTGTTGACATCTGTTGCCATGGTGCCATGGTATGAGAGAAATAGCTTACTGTCTCATAAAAGCCCTTTATTTTCTTGCTTTCCAAGCCGTTTTTATTGCAAAGACAACATGTTGACGTTTATATTATAAATCTGATTACTTTTAATTTGGATATTAAATCTTGCAAACTTGAAGTGTTAATATAACTGTCCACCACGAACCCACCAACGCGAATAGGCTACTTGATAAAATATCCGAAATAAATCAACATTGTTTGAATGTTTTTTTTCCTTCCCAAACAAAACCAACTAAAGGCAGGGTAATTTATGTTTCGGCTGCGGGAAATGGTTAATATATTTGTTTCAATATTAATTTTCACGACCATTTAAAACCCGGAAGTAAACCAAGCCTGCCCGCCTCCCCCAGCCAAGAAGCTTAGCCTATACTAAAAAAAAAAAAAAAAAAATCCGAAATTAACCAACAGCTTAACTTTTTCTTAACCTTGGTCATCTAGATGGAGTGTAATTAGCAGTTCGGCTGCAGTAAATATTTTATTATATTCCACCCCCCAGCTCTCGTATGCACTTGTTTACAGCTTATAAAGTTGGTTTCCTGTGCGGGTGGCTGTGATGAGGTAGATCACTGTTTAGACTGTTGCACACTCTTTGCTTAATATTGTGCAGTTGACGTTGTTTAAGCCCTCGATTTGATTAATTCTATGTAAAGTCTCATTTACACAAACCCGGGTGAAGATTGATCGTCTAAACAGTCTACTTCAGTAATTTACTAGTTTCTAGATAAATTATTTTAGCCGACCGTCACCTCAGAATCCAGCGCATTCGTTGCCATGACGACGCTGGCAGCTGCCATATTACGTCACTCCAAGTAACCTGACATGACACATTCACCCAATCTACAATGAATCACTCCATTCGATGGGAAGAAATTACTCAAAAATCCCCCTTTCAATGGGGCGGAATTGTGCAATTTTTGCAACCCGGTTTACCCAGATTACAAGAATTACTCCAAAATCCCCATCGAATGGAAACGGGTTTCTATTGGCTGTCCTCTGGGGGCCCCAGCCCACCGCCTGCGCATGCGCGAGCCCCGAAGCGAGAGCCTTAAGAAAAATGGCGGACATTCCTTTTATTCTCAGTGGAAAATGCAATATTTTAACATAGCTTATGCATTCAAATGCGTTTTGATAACATTTCTAGCGGGAAATGTGCATTTTAAAACCTTTAAAATCTTCGTTCAGTTAATGTACATGATGTTTACTTTGTTAGTTATTACGAAGATTCTTTCAGGTTTCTATCGTTGCTACGGCTGTTGCTATGGATGTTGCTACCACTATCGCTGATGTATTGTCCTCACTGTCACCGTGGAAATCTGGGGAGGGAGGCGTGGGGTTAACCTGCTCTCACAGAAATCCGTGAAATGAGCATGACCTCCTAATAACGCATTGCGTGCTCCTTGCACGTGACCTGTTTTAATCAATTTCTATGGTTTTAATTCCGTGTGGTCACCACACAAACGGTGTTCACTGAAAGTCAGCGAGGTTCCGTGACGTCACGCTGTGGGTGGCGGTTCATAAATCCCAGAAGTGCAAATTTAATAGATATTCCGGAAAAAGGTCTGATTATTAGCCATAACGTTGTAACCATCCAAGGCAGACTTACCACGAGCTATGAAGATCTGTAACGATGGCATGTGCTTCAGCCGAGTCCACAAGTCCCGTATAATATCAACTTTATTTTAAGAAAACACGTTTTATTTGCGATGTCATATCACGGAGAAGCACTACATTACCCATAATCCTAGTGTTTTATCAGCGACGTGTCTGATTTGACTTTCATCAATAAAGTCAATAAAGTGTAATAAAGTGCATGAAAGTTGATAATATGCTGATATGTTATGCCATTGAACACAACCCTTTCAGTCAGCGAAACAGAGCGGGTGGAAAAACCGCGGAAACACGTCAAAATAGCACTAAAGATTTATATATATTTTTTATTTTTCATAACACATCTTTATTCATGATATAAACATAGGCTACATCAGGGGTGTCAAACTCGTGCCATGGAGGGCCGAGAGGCTGCAGGTTTTCATTCCAACCAACAACTCCACCAGGTGATTTCACTGATTAGTCCCGCCTCTCTGTTCGGAGGTAGGGTGATCAGTGAAATCACCTGGTGGAGTTTTTGGTTGGAATGAAAACCTGCAGCCTCTCGGCCCTCCGTGGCACGAGTTTGACACCCCTGGGCTACATGTTAAGGTTATAGTTTCGGTGTTGAAAAACTACCGTATGTATGTTTTTAAAACCTAATTTCAAAACTTTTCCCTAACCCGGAAGAGGCGTACCAGAACTACAATCTGTGCGGAGTTGCAACACACAGAGGTGTCCTGCGCCATAGATTTTGTAGTTCTAATATGTTATGTCTATTATGTGATGTTGTGATCACTAATTTTTCAATCTTTATTATAGTTTTTGGGTGTGGGAAGAACGCCTGTTTGGTCAGATTTTATTTTTTTTTTTCTTAAGATAGTGAAATCATGTTTTTTCCATGTTTTGACACTAGTCAGTGGCGCCCCCTATTGGTTTGCCATCGGGTATGATAGTAGAGGTCAAGAGCTTTCCAAAAATGTTGACCCCATGTCTGTGCCATTTTTTGTTGCTGCACTGTAAGCCTTTAAAAGTGTCTGTGTAAATGAATATGACCTATAAGTTGGGTTATATTGACTACAATCCTGGGTCATGTTAAAAGAAAAATTGGGGTATTTATTTAACCCAGATTATGGGTCAAAATGCATAACCCAGTTTCTTGAGTCAAAATAACACAGCAAGTAGTTGGACCCTTTTTGACCCAGGGGTTGGGTTAAAGTTGGGTTATTTTTTAACCCAGCAGTTTTTAGTGTGCAGGGAATCAGTTTCTAATGACATAGCTACTCTGGATGGCATTACCTTGGCCTCCAGTTCCACGATAAGGAACCTCGGAGTCATTTTCGATGTAGATTTGTCCTTTACCTCCCATATTAAACAGATCTCTAAAACCGCCTTTTTTCACTTGCGTAATATCTCAAAAGTCCGGCATATCTTGTCTCCGAGTGATGCAGAAAATTAATCCACGCCTTCGTTACCTCTAGGTTAGACTACTGTAACTCCTTATTATCAGGCTGTACCAGCAAGTCGTTAAAGACTCTCCAGCTGGTCCAGAACGCTGCTGCACGTGTGCTGACTAGAACTAGGAGAAGAGATCATATAAGTAAGTAAGTAAGTAAGTACACTTTATTAATCCCACAAGGGGAAATTCCAATATTACTCCAATATTGGCCTCTTTACATTGGCTTCCTATAGAATCTAGAGTAGAATTTAAAACTCTTCTCCTCACCTATAAAGCTCTTAATGGGCAGGCACCATCTTATCTGAAAGAGCTCATAGTTCCTTATCACCCTGCCAGAGCACCGCACTCCCAAAATGCAGGTTTATTGGTGGTTCCCAAAATCTCTAAAACTAGAATGGGAGGCAGATCCTTCCAATTCCAGGCTCCATGTTTGTGGAACAAACTTCCTATCTGAGTTCGGAGGGCAGATTCACTCTCTATCTTTAAGAGTAGACTTAAGACTTTCCTTTTTAACAAAGCTTATAGTTAGGGCCAGCCCAGGTTGCCCTGGACCAGCCCTTAGTTATGCTGCTATAGGCCTAGACTGCTATAGGCTAGACTTCATATCATGTTCTGAGCACTTTCCTCTTTTCTAATCTTCCTCTTCCCTCTTCCTTTCTTCTTCTTCCTGTCCTCCTCTATACCCCCCCTCCTTTTTACTCAGTGCATGCTATTGTTCCAGAGTCCTCTGCCCCTTTGCTTTCGTTGTGCCTTTTGTGTCTTGTCTAGGTTATACTGTCCTGCCCATCCTGGAAGGTCATCCAGCTGCAGATGAGATGGCTAGATGCTGCATCTAGATTACCTGTTCAGGATACCCTGCTGTTTCTGCTGTTGTCTGCTGTCCCAGTTTGTCCCTATCTCCCTGTCTCTGTCTCCTTGTCTCTCTCTCTCCCCTCCCACCCAACCGGTAGAGGTAGATGACCGCCCGCCCTGAGTCTGGTTCTACCTGAGGGTTCTTCCCGTTAAAGGGGAGTTTTACCTTGCTACTGTCGCCAAGAGCATGCTCAGGAGGGAATCTGTTGGGTTTCTTTGTTTTCCTTTCTACTGTAATTCGTAGAGCGTGGTCTTTACCTACTCAACCTGTAAAGCGTCATGAGATAACTTTGATTGATTGATTGAGAAAAGCAACACAACTATTACTGGAACTGCTTTTATTGCTAGGGATGTTTTTTTTTTTTTTTTTTTTAATTATTATTATATAGATAGATAGATAGATAGATACTTTATTCATCCCGAAGGAAATTCGCAGTTTTTCAGCAGTATCCACAGATTACAGATTAAATAAATAAAAAATAAAACATAATCTTTACTTGTGTATTTTACTTGTGTATTTTACAGTGTCATAGAAGACATGGAGACTTGCCTGGATTGTTAGAAAGTGATGGTGCTCTGCCATTGGCTGCAGAGTTTTTAGTTTCATTTGTTTTGTTTTGTTTTTAATTCCATTTTTTCAAAGTTTTATATGAACAGAAGTGTAAATCAAAAGGAGAGAAATACAAAATTAAAAAAGGTGATGAAGAAATATATAAAATACATAAAAACAAATATTACACATTGTTATCATGAGAGGGAAAAAAATTGCAAATAAAATGTGGGGAGAGAGAGTGAGGAAAGAAGGATTTCACCAGAAACTACAACAGAATTTTGATTGATTTTTATACAGAATTAAAAAAAAGTTTTCATCTCTTTGTGTGAGGTATATATCTCTGTCTTCCCAGAGATCTGTTCCATGCACTGAATGTTTTTAATTATATCTATCCATTGACTGACAGTTGGAGGTTCCCTATGAAGCCAATGCTTTGTTATGGCCTTTTTACTTGCCACCATGAAGACTTTTAAAAGATATCTGTCAATTTTAGGTCATTCTAAGTCCAGGCTCCCTAATTAGCATGCAACACCTGCAGACTAATCCCTGTCTCAACTCTGTGAGTTTTACTGCAGACTTGAGGGACACAACAAAAACCAAATGCTGCTGGTGTCTGTGGGAACTGGCCTTTTACTTCAGCTGCTAAATTCCTACTGCTTTACTTCAATTCTATTCTACAAACCACCGTGTGCAAACTGGGAATCTGGCTGCCACTGTGGAAACTGAAGGAAAACAATTTTCCTGCAGGTCAGTGTTGAGTCCTAATGACAACCTGGAGGCGCTGTTTGAAGCTGAAGGTGTGGTGGTGAATGCAGGAGTGTGCTCAGTCACTTTATAGCACTGTCAGTATCATGTTGATGCTGAGGTGAATGGCTGACTAGAGAATCAACATCTGGAACAGGTAAGTAACATCTGTACACCCTTACATGTCAGTCAATTCATTCCCACACTTACAATGCATGCAGTTCCCTTTAAAGAGGGAGTCAAAAGCAACAGATAACTTGTGCTGCACTGCCCTCTAGAGGCTGAGACTTTCAGACATGTTGCACTTCTGGCCACATCCAATCAGTGACCTCACATCGCTGTAGCACTTGAGTTCAAACAGGAATGTTTTCTGTAGCCTAAAGTTACTAATTACAGCTCCACTGCTTACTGTGGATGAGGAAAGTCTTTGAGTAAAGCCACTAATTTCAACACTTTAACTGTCACAAGTTCAAAACCTAAAACTAAATACTTCCATAAAATATCTTGATCCACTCCCTCTTCATTTTTCTTTGGATAAAATGATTGTTTCTACCTGCTGATCTTTTCCAAGTCCTGTTGTTAGTTTTTCCCCAGAGACAGAGACCAAGGCAGGTGAAAAACTCATGTTAACATGTTATTATTTCAATGCTTTTGTGTGAAACACTTACCTTCTTCACTGTCAAATCCGCAAAGTAATGTGAAGATCTTTCCTGATATAACAGCTGAAATGAAGCACAAGCACACAGTGGAAATATTTCATTAATGCATGTTGTCATGTTTTGGTTTGTGAAACAGCAGATATGCGGGCACACACACACACACACACACACACACACACACACACACACACACACACACACACACACACAGAGTCGTGTTTCCATCACTTCAGAGGACATTATATTGACTTACATTCATTTCCTGGAGATTTATCCTAACCTTTATCCTAACCACTACATGCCTAACCCTAACCCTAACCTTAACCATAACTGAACCCTAAAGTTATCTTACCTTTAAATCAAGTCTTCACCCTAAAATTAATGATTTTCACTAACGGGACTTGTTTTTTGTCCCCATAAGGGAGGCGAGTCCCCACAACATGACTGTGTAAACAGATTTATGTCCCCACAACATTAGCAATACCTAGACCACACACACACACACACACACACACACACACACACACACGCGCGCACAAAATGAATAACAGAAAAGTGTAACTCTTCATAACCTTGCATTTGTGTTGATTAGGAACTTGGAACAAATGGAAAGCAGGTTACTTACAACAAATCAAATGAAAATACTCACCATAACCCAGAAAAAAAAACAGAGAGAATACAGCCATCACCACAGCCAGCACACCAATGTGAAGCAGAAGTGTATCTGTTTAAAAACAAAGGCTTAGTCAGTGCTAAAAATGTGTTAGTCTTCCTTCAAAGTCAAGCCACAGTTCACAGAAAATATATCAATAGCAACAAACTTGTGTTTGCAGTACAACACTGTGCCATAGATTTAATGCATTCTTCAATTTGTGAAAACAATGCATAACATTCAAATGACCTTACCTATGAACCAAATCAAGTTTTGCTTTTCAACACTCAAATAATACACAATAGTACAGTAAAACACAAACAATACATAAATTGTGATTTATAGTTAAAATTAATTAATCACACATGAAAATGACTTTGCGGATCAAAGTTAAAAAAAAAAAAAAAAAAGGAACTGTGACCTTCACATGCATGTGATTTTTTTTTTTTTTCATTCTTTACTGTTTTAAATGCACAGAAAAGCAACACAACTATTACTGGTACTGCTCTGAGTACCCTGCAAAGTTACTAATTACAGCTCCACTGTTTACTGTGGATGAGGAAAGTCTTTGAGTAAAGCCACTAATTTGAGCACTTTAACTGTCACAAGTTCAAAACCTGAAACTAAATACTTCCATAAAATATCTTGATCCACTCCCTCTTCATTTTTCTTTGGATAAAATGATTGTGTTTCCACCTGCTGATCTTTTCCATGTCCTTGTTAGTTTTTCCCCAGAGACAGAGACCAAGGCAGGTGAAAAACTCATGTTAACATGTTTTTATTTCAGTGTTTTTGTGGGAAACACTTACCTATTTCACTGTCAAATCCACTACGTAATGAAAAGATCTTTCTTGATATAACAGCTGAAATGAAGCACAAGCACACAGTGGAAATATTTCATTAATGCATGTTGTCATGTCCTTGTTTGTCTGCCTGCAGCTTCACATACACACACACACACACACACACACACACACACAATGAAAAAGAAAGTGTAACTCTTCATAACCTTGCATATGTGTTGATTAAGGACTTGGAACAAATGGAAAGCAGGGGTCCGTTTCACGAAGCAGGTTCAACAAACTCCGAGTCTTACCCTGAACTCTGAGTTGATCTACTCTGATAGAGGAAACTCTGAGTTTTCGGTTCCAGAACAGCTGATTTGAGTTAGTTTGATCAACTCGGAGTAGTTTCACCTGGAGTTAAGCGCGTGCACCACAGCTATAAAAAGACAGCGTCAATGGAGCCCCGATTTGACGAGTCACCATGGCAACGGGGAAGCGTCGGGCTGCGTTTTTCACCCCAGTTGAATTGGAAATCTTAATGCATTCATATAGAGAGTTTGAACATGTTTTTTTTTTTTTTTAAAGTGCAACACCGCTGCAGCGGCAAAGGAGAGGGAGACGGCGTGGGAGAACATTCCTGCTCGGGTCAGTGCGTAAGTTTAAATGTAGTCTGTTGCAATCACAATAATATTACAGGGGAAAACTGCTTGAATGGTTGCCTATTAATTTATTTCATTTAGGTGCAATCCCGCGGGGGAGAAGTGCACTTGGCAGCAGCTTAAGATGAAATATAAAAACATTGTTCAAACAGGTAAGACCTCGGCATAAACATCTATGTGTGGTCTTATAACCATCTCCCGACGGATATTTAATTCTCTGCGCAGTAACTCTGCACCTTCATCCATGTGATCGTTGTCGAAAGGACACGACATGTTCGTGAAAAAAGTCTCCACCTAACTGCTAATGGACTTCTAATAAAGGCCTACTGACTGTTTTTTAATTATTATTTTTTAAATAACAGACGGCAGAACTAATACGCCACGCCAAAACTGGCCTGCGGACTGAATGTGTGGCTGAAAGTGTGGCTGAAAGAGGGTGGACACAGAGAGAAACTCGAGGTTTCATGAGAAAAACCTGGTCCCGACCAGGTTAGTTTCATGGCGTCTGTTAGTGCGGTAACTGACCGAGAGCTTAAGTTACCTCCCTCTGTGAAACAGGCTAGAGTTAGCCCTCTTTCTCTGCTTTGAGTTACCTCCCTTTGTGAAACGGAAAACTCCGTTTCCCTCATTTCAGGGTTAACAGACTCAGAGTTTTCACTAAACCTGAGGCCTGTATCACGAAGCAAGTTCAGTTTTCCCTGGATCTCTCAGACCTATCTGGCTACACTAATCGAGATGATGGTGATCGGGGATAAGCGGTATCACGACGCTGGTTATCAACTTGCTCATTCGATCCCGGTTTGCCTCATCAAGAGCCATGAACACGCACGTATAAGGGGCGGGTTCCGAGGCAGCAGACCAATCACAAACATGAGCCACAAGGAAAAAAGCACAGCATATTTCATGGCGGAGGAGCAGCGTGTTATACTGGAAAAGTATGAAGATGAAAAACAAAATTTACACACTAATGCATGTATGACAGGTATAGTTGAATTCCTCCAGGTGTAACCCTTTAGGGGTTAAAAGAACCCTTTAGGGGTTAAAAGAGTGTGGGAGCAAGTAAAAATTAAACACAAGAACATCATTGAATTTGGTAAGTTTGTTATACAGGCTATAATAAAGCTATAAGCTGACGCCACAATTAAATCACGTCAGTACATCAAGTTGATAGCCTGAATAAAATCATACACTGAGCTGCGTTAGGACTTAGCAGGAACAAAAAGCAAATATAAAGGCCGACTCACCCTCTTGAATGAAGGGTACAAATGATCCTTTTTCACATTTGCATCAGCGAGCTGTCAATCAGGCCCATTCTCTCGCCCACGAATAATTTGCCCCCAAAAACATTTAGAGCTAATTAATTGTGCCATTTTAAATGTCCCTAAAATGTTGTAAAACGCCTCTAAAAATACTTGTAATGATCAAATTTCCTTTGATTTCTCATTTCTGTTTTCCTCTCCTACAGAGTGTCAGCTCTGTACAGCAGGCAGCTGTTAGCCAGGCTGAAGCTGCTTCACATCAGTATTACAGCCTCTGTCTCATACAGAGAGTCGTCGGCAAAATCTAACAGATTTGATCAGTCCAGGAAAATCCTTTCATGCCGTAACGCTCTTCTCACTATTTGGACTCGTTGTTCAATGGGATCCTCACCGAACGGGCAGGCCACGTTTTGGCAAACAGCTGATTGGCCAGGGGGCGGTGCTTTATGTAGGATTCAATCCTGTCCTGAAAGCTAGCCTGCTCCCTGATTAGAGGTGAACCAGCTTTGTGATAGGCCTACAGAAAATCCAGAGTTGAGCCTGAAGTTATCTCGCTAATGCCTTAATCCTGCTTCATGATGTAGGCCTCTGCTTTGTGAAACAGACCCCAGGTTACTTACAACAAATCAAATAAAAATGCTCACCAAAACCCAGACAACAACCCAGAGAAACTGCAGTCTTCACCCCAACCAGCACACCACGGTAAAGCAGAAGTGTATCTGTTAAAAAAAAAAAAAAGGCTTAGTCAGTGCTAACAATGTGTTAGTCTTCCTTCAAAGTCAAGCCACAGTTCACAAACCAGATTACCACTGGACCAAGGCAGGTGAAAAACTCATGTTAACATGTTTTTATTTCAGTGCTTTTGTGGGAAACCCTTTAAGGTTTCACTGCCATTTCTGCTACGTAATGAAAAGATCTTTCCTGATATAACAGCTGAAATGAAGCACAAGCACACAGTGGAAATACTGCATTTATGTCATGTTTTTGTTTGTCTGCCTGCAGATGCGCACACACATGCACACACACACACACGCGCACGCACGCACGCACACACACACAATTAACACCAGGAAAGTGTAACTCTTCATAACCTTGCATTTGTGTTGATTAGGGAAATTGGAACAAATGGAACGCAGGTTACTTACAACAAATCAAATAATAATACTCACCAGAACCCAGAAAAAAAAACAGAGGAACTACAGTCATCACCACAGCCAGCACACCAAGGGAAAGCAGAAGTGTACCTGTTTAAAAACAAGGCTTAGTCAGTGCTAAAAATTAGTGTTGGGAATGATTAACCGATATGACTGGATAACCGATTTTACAGGCGAGATACGGCAGTGTCGGTAGCAGACTCCTCAATCAATACGAATCAGCCACGAATCCACAGATGAATCGATTGTAGAGTTGTGGATCGGATATCGTGACACTAGCCCTGCGTTCCAATACCCATACTACCATACTATTTAGTAGGGAAAAAAAGATTAAGTATGTCCCAGTACATAGTATGTCAGATGCAGTATGCCAAGAGTACCAGGATGTTCTACTACATCCGGTCAGATTTCACAGTATGGATTCCAGCATGCTGCTCTGGCCATTCTGACCCACAATCCTTTGCGCAGCGGACGCTACATCGCACTGACTGAGTTGCATGTACAAGCCACGCCCACATACGGACGACAACAAAACACACATAATGCACAAAACTCACTCAGTGACAGCAGCAGCGACAGGAAGACAGAAGATAATAAATATGATAGAGGACAGTGCAGTATGAAACAGCACCGGCATTTTGACAACAACATTCAAATGTGGCGCTACGGACGGCGGCGGAAGTGAGCGAGAGGGTCGGACTTCAGGGACGATGTATGTAGTGTGTCCCAATAGGATGCATACGCATGCATATTTCATACTAAACTACATACTTTGTAAGGGCAGCTGCAGTACATACATACTTTTTTATGCAATTCAAGACCAATACTGTTGTAAACCGAAGCAAATGATTTTCTAAACAGACAGGAGATGTATGTATTTAGAAGTCTACATGACTGACACCATGAGATATGCACAACTATTCCACTATTCTCTCCTATTGGACGCACCGAGGTGTTGTCACAGGGCACTGCGCTCAAGTTAAAACATTTTAAACTTGGGCGCAGCACAGGCACCGGCGCCAGCCAGCTCCGCGTGGACCGGTGGACCCCTGCGCCCCGCGATCACATACACAATGAATGACTGTGCGGGCCAAGGTCTGCGCCGTGCGCTATGTGAAAGACCCATTTGCTAGATTAGCTGCGCATGCAGTCTGTAGCCACTGCCGTCAGAGAAAAAATAACAATGAATGATTTATTTAACAATATTTGTCACGGGTCCAGACAGAACCGTCACTGAGTCTGTACCCAGACCGCAGTCTGCCATTTGGTGATGCCCGGCCTACATCAACAAAATGTTAACTATCGTATTGTTTCTACACCGTATTGAATCGTATCATTCTTAAACAGTATCGAATCGTATCGAATTGTTCTGTATTAAAAATATATCGTTTTTTAATCGAATCGTGACCCGTGTATCTAGATATGTATCGAATCGGCCTCATGCCAGAGATTCCCAAAGCTACTAACAATGTGTTAGTCTTCCTTCAAAGTCAAGCCACAGTTCACAAACCAGATTACCACTGGAAAATATATCAATAGCAACAAACTTGTGTTTGCAATAAAACACTGTGCCATAGATTTAATGCATTCTTCAATTTGTGAAAACAATGCATAACATTCAAATCACCTGACCTATGAACCAAATCAAGTTTTGCTTTTCAACACTCAAATAACACATGATCGTACAGTAAAACACTAACAATACATAAATTATGATTAATACTTAAAATTAATTAATCACATATAAAAATGACTATGTAGGTCAAAATTCAATAAATAGGAACTCTGACCTTCACATACATGCGATTTTTTTCATTCTTTACTGTTTTAAATGCACAGAAAAGCAACACAACTATTACTGGTGGTACTGCTTTTACTTAAAAATGATTTACTTGTGTTTTTTCCAATGTCATTGAAGACATGGGGCATTCAAAACAGGTTTTCATCTCTTTGTGTAAGGTCTATATCTCTGTTTTCCCAGAGAGCATCACCTTTGTCTCTTTGCCGTCTTAAGCTGAAGGTCATCTGTTCCATGCACTGAATGTTTTTAATTCTATCTATCCATTGACTGACAGTTGGAGGTTCCCTACGAAGCCAATGTTTTGTTATGGCCTTTTTACTTGCCACCATGAAGACTTTTAAAAGATATCTGTCATTTTTAGGTCATTCCAAGTCCAGGCTCCCTACATAAGAAGATTCCTTTTCTTTCTCAATCAATAAATCCTGTCATTCACAGCTGGATTAAAATCTGGGTCATACTCTGGCCATGTTAGTATTTGTATTTCTTTTTGAATGTTGAGTTGTTTCACTAAACAGGACCAGAGAACAGTAGAAAATCTAACCCACTGACTCTGGATGATATCATGTTTAGTGGTTAATAGATATCCTAGCAAACTCTGTAAAGGTCAGTCTAACAATGAGAACTCAATGATTTTCCATTTTGCAAAGTGTTCCTGATTGCACCAGAGCAACAGTGGTTTAAGCTGTGCCGCTAAACAATGACCTTTAAGGATTGGTAAGCCCATCCCACCACTATCCTTCAGTAACTATTAAGTTTTCTATCTTACTCTGGGGGGTTTACCGTTCCAAATAAATCTAGATAATACCTTTTTGCATTCTTTAAATTGATTACCAGAAACATGAATAGGTAAGGACTGAACAAGATATCTGGGTAAAGTATTTGTTTTTATTGTCATCAATCTGTTGCCAAGGTCCAGAGGCAATAAGGCCCATGTATCTCAATCCTGCTTTGTCTTCATGTTGATGTGTTGATCATTTTTATTGTACAGTTGGGACATGTCTTTGCTTAGTTTCACACCCAGATTTCTTTGGGCAAATTGAATTGTAGGCAACTGGACTTGTATTTGTCTTAGGAAGACGTTTCGCCTCTTATCCAAGGGGCTTCATCAGTTCATGCACATCGGTCTTTCTAGTCTGCACTAGTCTGACAAAGACAGTGGAGTAAGGTCCAGGTATTCAACCTCTGTGGGAGTGTTTACCAAGAATGCCTGTGGGTGTGTTCATGCAGGCACTGGTTTCACTTGACCATTGTTATGGTCTGGTGAAGCGACAGTCGTCAGAGTCAAGTGAAACCCTGGTGAACGACGATCGTTGAGAGTCATCTGAGGTTAATTTGTTGATCCTCCTGGGTTTGCCTATGATTCAATTTGCCCAAAGAGAACAATGACCTGGATAAATGAGAATATCCATAGACATGTTACACCCAGATGTTTTATAGATGTTGAGTCCCATCTAAATATTAATCTACTTTTAAGATCTTGTGATGGTGTAAAACTGAACACTAATGCTTGCCTTTTGTCAATACATATGTAGCACGTCCAGTACTTTAGGAACTCCCAATTCTGGATTCTTTATACTGACCAAGATATCGTCGGCAAAAAGGCATCTTATATTCTGTTTCTCTTATTGCAATACCTTCCAGTCCTGGATCTTGTCTTACTGCCTGAGTGAGCAGTTTGATGAATAAATTAAATAGTCCAGGGCTGGCTGGACAACCCTGTTGACATACCTTGTTGCAAATATCTGGTTTTAGACAGACCTCTGTAAACTTTAAATCTGACCAGTGGGGATGTATACAATGTTTTAATGCTCTTAATGAACTTTTCATGAAAACCAAACTTTTCCATTACTTTGTAAAGAAATGCTCATCCCACGGAGTCAAAAACTTTTTCGGAATCCAAACTAAGTCAAATAGCTCTGAGTTTTTCCTTTTTTATATATTCAATTGTGTGGCGGCTCCTCCTAATGTTATCCTAGGTCTGCCTACCTCGAATAAATCCAGTCTGATCTTCCTCTGTCAATAAGGGCATCACTTCCTCCATTCTTTGAGTTAAAATAGCTACAGACACTTGACAATGAAAGTGTCACCACCAAGTATAAAGCCTTCAAAACAAAATAACTCGTTGAACATCTCACATTGAGTTTGTTTATTAACTGAATTCTGATGAGAATGCAACTCATTCAGGTATTTGTTTAGTCTCTTGGCTGTGCAAGTTGCAAATTTTATTGGTTCCCCTACAATGGCAAGATACAGCCAATTGACTAATTACCATAGACGGCAAATAATTAATTTGAAGAGGCGGAACATCTCTAATGCCAGAATTGCAATCCAGTTAAATTGTTCAGTAAGAACTATCCAGAGGGTCTGGTCTCAGTATAGGAACACTGGATCCAGTGACAAAATCCGTGTACCTGGCTGTCAGAGGAAAACTACAGGCCGAGAGGACAGGAGGCTATTTTTGATGTCAAGGCTCTACAGATTCAGCAATGCACACCAGGTGACAGAGCAGTGGAATGCCTTCACAAATCCTAACGTGTCTGTGAGGACCACGAGGCGTCGTTCACATGCACAGAATATAGCAGGGTTTCAAGGCAGAAACCTCTCATCTCTGTTCGTAACAGGCAACGAAGAGTGACCTGGGCCAAAAGGATCCGGAATTGGACAGTCCTGGATAATTGGTCCTTCATAGTGTTTTATGATGAGGTTTGGTTTGGTCTGACAACAGATGACAGACGGGTGAGATGTTGGCAAACAGCTGGTGAAGCTTGTGAACCAGAGGTGTTGAATTTCTGAACCAGAAGCAGCATATCCATAATGGTGTGGAGCTGTATGAATATCCATGGCTTTGGTGATTTGGTAGTTATTGACGGAAATATGAATCACCAGAAATACAATGATGTGTTGGAGTCCAGCCTTCTACCATCTATCACCAACATGTTTGGGGACAGGAATCACCCATTTATATTTCAGGATGACAATGCTCCTTGTCATAGAACCAGGAATGTTGATAACTGGTTGGAACAACATGATATTCGCAGGATGATCTGGCCTGCTCAGAGTCCAGATGCAAACATTATTGAAAATATTTGGAATGGTATGTCTAAAAGGGTGGCAAGTGATTGTCCTACCTCCAAGCAATCTTTGATCAACTCAGTGGGTCTGTCTCAATCGAAGGGCTAGATGACTACTAGGTTGCAGCCTACAGTGCCCACGTAGGAGGCGTCCGACGTAGGTGCCGATATCAAGTTTACCTGAACTAAAAGTTTAGTGAATTGGGACGGTGTAGCCTGCGGAGGATTCCTACGTCATTAGGAAGCCGTCATTAGGAAGCCGTTATCGAGGCTTCCCGAAGCGCATTCGAGTGATGCAGCGTAAAATGCCGAAGTAGGTTTGGGAGGTGTGTCAGTGAACACCTGTGCATGAAACAAAACGATAAGCAGCTTCAATGCTCTCAAGATGGACAACATTGATTCTGTAGTTTTGTGTATTTTATTTTATTTTGTCTTCGTGAAGATGCAGAAAATTAAGATAATTGTTACACCTCACCGCAATTACAACAGACTATCCCAATTAAAGTAATTGTACACATGGCTACATTGTAACGTACCTGATGCACTGATGGTTGCTATGGAAACATCATGCAAAATGCATATCTAACTCATCTAACTAAACTTGCATTTACAGGCGTTATTCAGATACAGTTAACAGCTAAACCGAATCTATGGTGGTAGTTATAGGCATGAAAACTTATCAAAACGTCATGATATAAACATTAAGACGGTCTAAAACATGCTTCATAATTCCAACAATGGTGGCTGATCCAGAAATTCAACTGGACCGAAAGGTACCCTGGGAAGTAGGCTGTGATGTCGGCCGCGAAGCATCATGGAGGTGTATCCTGCAAATTAGTCAAAAATAGGCTGCATCTGTCAGCTGCATTTGTAGGACCCTGCGTGGTAAAATTGAATTGGGACAGCACTTGTCACGCCGCCGTGACGTAAGCAGCCTACAAATACGACCTAGGTAGCATACAGCCTTTGAATTGGGACAGAGCCTGTATTCTGTGCTTGGGCAAACATCAGTCCTGAACACATCAGACAGCTATACGAATCATTGCCTCGCTGAATGACTGCTGTAATCAGGTCACGTGGTTATGCCACAAAGTATTAATATTGGACTTAGAACCATTCCATTTGACTTTATATACATTCTTCCTGCCTCAGAGTAAATTTGATATCACTTGATGGTAGTAAACATAAGATATGACACCTAACATTCATTAGTTGCGTCTGTAACCAATGTATCTGTATAGTAAGGGGTGACACTTTCATTGTCAAGTGTGTGTACATACATTTTATTATCTTGATTTAAAACACTGATCAGACTATATGCCCCACATTCCATTAAATCCTTACCCTTGTTTGGAATTACTGAGATAATAGCCTCCCTCCAAGATGGACAGAAAAGCCCCTCCCTCAATATATAATTAAAGCTTTTGTGTAATATTGGTATTAAATGCTCCCTCATTGCTTTATATCATTCTGCCAGAAATCCATCAGTCCCTGGAGACTGTCAGGATTTCATCGAGGAGATCGCCCTGTCAGTTTCTTCTACTGTTATCTCTTTTGTTAGCTTATAATTATGCAGAGGTGGCAAAAGTACTGACATTCTGTACTTAAGTAGAAGTAAAGATACTTGTGTGAGAAAAGACTCTGGTAAAAGTAGAAGTACCAATTCAACTTCTTTACTCAAGTAAAAGTAACAAAGTACAGGCTCTGAAATGTACTTAAGTACAAAAGTAAAAAGTAAAAATTAATTTTTTACCATTAATGATACATATACCTTTTTGATAACTTTTTGACGAAAAAAAGTTCAGGGCACACAAAACAGGAACTTTTCCTCTTTTATTAACAACCTTTTCTAACCTTTTTTATTCTCTCTGCTGGTACAGAGAGAATAAAAATCACACAACAGTCTAGTTTTGCTGCAAGCCCAGTTTCACCCAGTAATCAAGACTGAACTGACCAGAGGTCTTGAATGAATACCTTGATCACAGCTTTGGTACTATACTTAACATATATGACTTTTAACAGATTTTTTCTTGCTACTGAGACTCTGTTTTGTCGTCGACTAACGTTATCTTCCCTGGCAACTGTCTTCCTCCATGTCTCCAGATTTCTCTATATGGTTTTCTTTTTCTTAACTGCTCTCATGCCCCGTGCCCTCTCTCCCTTTCCCTCTCTGTGCAGGGTTTCCTCCAGGATTTTTTGAAACTGTGGGGGAGGGCTTCAGCGTTAATGTTAATAATTTTTTACCATGGATCTTTTGTAGCACATAGGAGATATGCTGCTCAAACACTCAGTATGTAGTGTTAGTGTATGTTTATGAGTTTTAGAACATAATAAATTATCTTGAAGGAGTAGATGTTTACCACTAAGCTTGACTCCAATAATTTGCCAATGTGTTAAATTACATTTAACAATATGTTAAATTATTATTTGTTTTAAAATTGTAAATTACTTATCAAACAGACCTACCAATTCAACTACCAATGAATGAGCAGTAGTATGCATGTGATAATATAGATTGAAAAATTAGTCAAAGTGATACCTCTTCTCTGAATAGACAAGCTAAGCCAGTGTGCTGCTGTTAGCCAGTGAAAATAGAGCGGAGTGGCAACTCTTCGCTTTGTTACACAATCTATGTCAGTGCGCTGCTGTAGCTGGAAAGTTTCTCTGCCTTTTGTTCTCGTGCCGGTGCAGCTGTTGGCATGCTTTTTCTTGGAGGTAACGAGCCCGCCCGCCCCCAACAAAAAGAGAGAGAGGGAGAGAGAGGTAACGAGCCTGTTTTGACAATGTAAGGAGTAAAAAGTACAGATATTTGTGTTCAAATGTAGGGAGTAAAAGTAAAAAGTCGGCAGAAAACTAAATACTCAAGTAAAGTACAGATACCTGAAAAATCTATTTAAGTACAGTAACGAAGTATTTGTACTTCGTTCCTTCCCACCTCTGTAATTATGGAGTTTGCCCAAAGAGGGCAGCTCACACTGGCTCAGGAATTCTTCAGTCTAACAGGGATCAAATGGTGTAGGCTGGGTGTACAGAGACTGATAAAATGTTCAAATGCTTTTTGTATTCCCTCTCATCTATATCATGATTGTCTTAAAAATAGGATCCCTAATTTTATAAACTGTGTTTTCAGACTGTTGCTTTCTCAACCTCCAAGATAATAACCTAGAGGCTTTAGAGCCAGGTCATAATATCTGTTTTGTAAATCCAAGCTTTTCTCTACTCCAGTGTAAATCTTACCCCTCTCTTGTTTAATTGGTCTCATTTGAAGGATTAAGTGTAAATCTGTATTTTTACTGTGTTGTACTTCAAGATCCAGAAGCTGTTTTTGTAGGTCTGAAAGTTTTTGAGCTTTCATCTTTCATGCAGTTTCTGAAATCATTTTTCACCACACAACTGCTTTGGCTGCATCCCATAGAATTACAGGGTTTACATTTCCATTATCATTATCCTCCAAATATGGCTGTAATTCGTTTTTCAATCTTTCCTTAAACCCACTGTTATTTAGCACACTTATATTTAGCTTCCATGTTGTTGATTTTGGCCTGCTATCTAAATCTAATTTTAAATAAATAGTTGAGTGGTCTGATATTTCTCTCGAGCTTATCTCACAGTCTTTTGGCCTGTGCCTTTCAGATTTTTGCATAAAAATATAATCAGTCCTTGAATAAACATTATGACGATTTGAAAAAAACTTGTACTATCTATCCAGACAGTGAAAATCTTTCCAGACATCAATTTTTATTAACCCATCTTTCTGTGGTGGTGATTTTCCTGTTTTGATTAGTTGTATCAAGACTTTGATTAAGAATTATATTAAAATCACCAGCACAAATAAGAACTCCAGCAGACTGGAATGCTCGTAGATCAAATAATTTTTGTAGAAGACCCTGTTGCTATCTGGAGGTGCATAAACATTAAGAAGAAACATGAAAAAGAGTCATATAGTTATTTTACACCAGAAGCCATCCAGAGTTTTAGTTTCATTTTAAGGTCAGAATGGATAGAAATTAGCATGCAACACCTGCAGGCTAATACCTGTCTCACCTCAGTTTGTAAGTTTTATTGCAGACGTGAGGGACGCAACAACAACCAAATGCTGCTGGTGAAAAGACCAAGGCAGGTGAAAAACTCATGTTAATATGTTTTTATTTCAGTGCTTTTGTGGGAAACACTTACCTATTTCACTGTCTAATCCACTGAGGAATGAAAACATCTGTCCTGTTATAACGGCTGAAATGAAGCACAAGCACACAGTGGAAATATTGCATCAATGCATGTTGTCATATTTTGTTGGTCTGTCTGCAGCTTCACACACACACACACACACACACACACACACACAATGAACAGGAAGGTGTAACTCTTCATAACCTTGCATATGTGTTACTGACAACAAATCAAATAAAAATACTCACCAAAACCCAGCCAAAAAAACAGAGGGACTGCAGTCATCAGCCTAGTCAGCACACCAAGGTAAAGCAGAAGTCTACCTGTTTAATAACAAAGGCTTAGTCAGTGCAAAAAATGTGTTAGTCTTCCTTCAAAGTCAAGCCACAGTTCACAAACCAGATTACCACTGGAAAATATATCAATAGCAACAAACTTGTGTTTGCAGTAAAACACTGCGCCATAAATTTAATGCATTCTTCAATTTGTGAAAACAATGCATAACATTCAAATCACCTGACCTATGAAGTACATCAAGTGTTGCTTTTCAACACTCAAATAATACACAATAGTACAGTAAAACACTAACATTACAGAAATTATGGTTTATACTTAAAATTAATTAATCACACATGAAAATTACTCTGCAGGTCAAAGTTCAATAAATAGGAACTCTGACCTTCACATACATGTGATTTTTTTCATTCTTTACTGTTTTAAATGCACAGAAAAGCAACACAACTATTACTGGTACTGCTCTGAGTACCCTGCAAAGTTAATTACAGCTCCACTGCTTAATGTGGGTGAGGAAAGACTAATTTCAGCACTTTAACTGTCACAAGTTCAAAACCTAAAACTAAATACTTCCATAAAATATCTTGATCCACTCCCTCTTCATTTTCCTTTGGATAAAATGATTGTCTGATATTTTCCATGTCCTTGTTAGTTTTTCCCCAGAGACAGAGACCAAGGCAGGTGAAAAACTCATGTTAACATGTTTTTATTTCAGTGTTTTTGTGGGAAACACTTACGTTTTTCACTGTCAAATCCACTACGTAATGAAAAGATTCTTCGTGTTATGAAAGCTGAAATGAAGCACAAGCACACAGTGGAAACATTTCATTAATGCATGTTGTCATGTTTTAGTTTGTCTGTCAGCAGATGCACGCGCACGCGCATGCGTTGATCACCAGGGAAGTGTAATTCTTCATAACCTTGCTTATGAGTTGACTTGGAACAAAAGGAGCACAGGTAACTTATAAGAAATCAAATAAAAATACTCACCAAAAATAACAACCAGAAAAACTGCAGCCACCACCCCAACCGCCACAGTAACGTAAAGCTGCTGTCTGTCTGTTTAAAAACAAGGCTTAGTCAGTGCGAAAAATGTGTTAGTCTTCCTTCAAAGTCAAGTCACAGTTCACAAACCAGATTACCACTGGAAAATATATGAATACCACCAAACAGCTAAACCTGCATGTGTGTGCTGACAAAATGTTAAACTCTTATTCATTTTACTGTGCAGAGTAAACTCCTCAGACCTTCATAGAATACATTTTTCCATGGTTCACTCTCTTCCTCACTAACTGGGTTCTTCATTTGGCAGAAGAAATTTTCAATGTGGTCATCATCCTTGGTGATGTCCATCAGTTTACTTGACTCAGTCCAGTCTCCTGTATCTCGCCTCCAGCTGTAGGTGATTGGTTCAGCCTCTGGGATCCCTCCATTACAGCTCAGAGCGCAGGGCGGTGAGGAGGGAGAACAAGACAGTGGCTCCAGTGCCACCGAGGGCTTTGGGACTTTCTCTGTTGGTGTACAAAACAGATTTCCTCCTCCTTTAGTCTCTCTCACATTTGTACCAATAACTTGGAAACCTCACATACTGTATAAATCATCTAAAATAGCTACAAGTATTGGCATTATCGGTAAAATCAGACCCTGATAAACAACAGAACTAGTGTTAATTTTTATAACAGAGTGATTATAGGAGCCAAATATGTTTTGTGTTCAATTTAGTTGTTATTCCCTCTATATACTTTGGGTGTCACTGTGTTGTCAACTTGCTCAGGTGTAGTAGTGATGTCACTGTTGTCGGCAGGTGTTTGACCCGACAGGGCAAATGGTTTTTGACCGCGATACCGCGAAATGTTTGAGTGTGTTCGCTTGTTTTTGGTTTTTTTGTGATGGAAACAAGAGACAATGGACTGAAACACTGTTACTGTGCACAGGGAATAAACGGTTTTGTAAAATTTGCATCAGAAGAACAGCGTGCTGACCTTTTTTACTGAGAACACAGCAAGCAGTAGTGAGGCGCGTCAACCACAGGTTATCCCGGTCAAGCATCTCAGTAGCAAAGCAACAGGCTTAGCTCCTTCAATAGTGAAATACCCTTTTATTTGCTATAGTAACATTGCATTGCCAAGTACCCACAAGACAAAACATCTGACATTTTACCATTTACAGAAGAGATGAGAATTGTTAGCCATGCAGACTGCATGAAGATCATTCAACTCCTTCTCTCTCTGCTCCACTTGGAATTCTGAATATTTATCAGGCCAACTCTACAAATTGATAAAAAATGCCTGGGTCTGTTGTTAACATATTGTACCCTCCATTATTCAGCACTACTTCAATCCATCATTTTAACAACAGGTGTTGGGCTTAAGCCCCGAATGTTTTAATACCAGCCCTGATTTTCTTTTACTTTTTTTTTGTTGTTGTTTGGAAGAAGTTGGATTTTGAATGTAGCAGAGTTGGAGTTTCAGAGGGGAAGAAGTAATAAAATGTTTCATGAAATAGGAATATAAGTGCTCTTGGTTGACTACTTTCAAATATCCCCACAATTTCCCCACATGACATGTAACCAGGCAGTTTATAATGTGAATACATTAAAAAACTAGATAACACAACCTGCACTAACTTTCTGGCTACAGCAGGTTGGTCATTGATGTTCTCTTTCTCTGTACACACACATCTCCTCCTGTGTGGGAGTAAATGTGAGACTATGAAGCAGAGCTTTGCTGAAAATATGCATCTGTGTTCAATAGTCCTACCCTGGGTAGACTGTGCACTGATGGAGAAACCAAAGCCTTTTAGGAAATCATAGGCTAAATATGCTGTGTCTGATACAAACACAGGTGTCACTGCTGATGTTTCCAGTTCTATGATGTGCCTGGTACAGAACAGCCAAGAAACGCCTGTAGACAAACACCGATCATATCATGGCCTCTGTATTGTTCTGCATACAGCATCACAAGGTTGTTGGCAATACTCAGCCCTAACGGTGACTGACTGGACTAATCTGACGTCTTCAGATCCCAACAACACCCCTGATTCTAACTATTCAGCTAGCAACTATTATCAGCTTTGTCTACCCAGTCAGAACAGCTCATTCTCAGTTCAGGTTCTTATAGAGGCCCTGCATTTCTACCTGCCTTGTCAACCCTGTCCAGTGTCCAACGGCCCTTTACACACTTTTTGTTGGAATAGTCACAATTTATGCCATAATTAGGAGTCAAAGCAGCAAAGGTACTGGAGCCCTCTTATGGGTGTTTGGATTATTCTGGTTTTCCTGGTTTGCAAAACTTTGCAGCTATGTTGGAAATCTCACCCACAACTCAGGAAAACAAAATTATACTCATTGGGCCACATGGTGGCGCCGTCATATTTACATTTTGGTGCTGAACTGTACATGGATTTCCAGGATTTCCAGGGTGAAGATGCATCTCTTAGTGTAAGTCTCCCCCATGTCCACCAGGGTAGATTTCCTGCTATTTTGCATTTTGTCTAAAACAGTTTTCTTCACTAATCCTCTAACACATTTTGTCTGCATTTTGATAATCAATAAAGTTTCTCTGTAATCTCGGTTTAAAATATCTGGTCAGGAGTGTTCACTGAGTGTATGCGTCCAAGGATGTTGTGTTGCATCCCTAGGGGGTGCCACAAATGGAAAAAGTTTCCACCTTAATTAGTCAACACACAAAGAATTTTTTTTTTTTTTTTTTTTTGCCAAACATGGAAGAATACATTCATATTCAAATTCCTGTAAATTTTGCATTTAGTTGAAGACTGTTTAATTTACTTTGACTTCATCCATTGCTGCTAGTGGTTATATTTATCATTTTAATTGTCGCACCAACTCAAATAATTCTGACAAACAAAAGTTAAAATATTTAAGTCTGGAGGTGAGTCTACATTTTGCAACAGGAGAAAAAAACATTCAAAAAATTGTTTTTGTACACAGCCACAACTAAAAGCCTTTAAGATGAAAGACAAAAAATTCCCAGACCCTAAACTCATAAACTTTCCAAACGGCTAATCCTGCATTTGTGTGCTGACAAGATGTTTAACCTTTCTTATTATATCACTCTATTACTGTGCAGAGTAAACTACATACCTGGGTAAAATACATTCTTCCATGGCTCGCTCTCTTCCTCACTAACTGGATTCTTCATTTGGCAGAAGAAATTTTCAACATGGTTGTCATCGTTGGTGATGTCCATCAGTTTACTTGACTCAGTCCAGGCTCCTGTATCTCGCCTCCAGCTGTAGGTGATTGGTTCAGCCTCTGGGATCCATCCATTGCAGCTCAGTTTGCAAAGAGATGAGGTGGAAGAACAAAACAGTGGCTCAACTGTCACCGAGGGCTTTGGGACTTTCTCTGTTGGTGGAGGAAACAGATTTCCTTCTTCTTTAGTCTCTCCCACAGAAGGACCAATAACTTGGAAACCTCACATACTGTATAAATCTAAAATAGCTACAAATATAGGCATTATTGGTAAAATCAGACCCTGATAAACTACAAAACGTTTTAAAATTGTATTACTCTGTGGTGTACTCTTTTATTAGCTATAGTAACACTGCTCACCTAATCTCATGGAGATTAAGACGTTGCTGTATGTGTCTCATTCCTGTAATACCTTCTATTGACCTGTAATACCTTCTATTCTGTATTTGTTGTGTATTCTTATTACCTTTACTTGCATCGATTTATGATCTGCACTGATTATCTCTAATAATCAGAAGAACAGGATTTCCCTGTTCTTCTTACATTGAAAAGCTGAAAGTAATCCTAGGCCGTTGATGATATCCCACTTATGTTTCAGCCAACTGGATTAAACTATCACTTGGAACGCACAAGTTGCATTGTAATCACAGAACTTGAATGGAGTAGAGCAGTCATGGGACTGTTTCTGTGGTAATTTGTTTGGTAAAATCCTAACTAATAAAATAATAACTAATAAAACTAATAAAATCCTAAAGGTTAGGCTAAAAATGAACAACTAAAATCCCTTACACTAACCTATAAACTGTCCTTAGCCTAATAACGATATGAACATTGTCAGTCACATAGCTGGACCTTTCTTCAACACAGTAAAGAGCAAGAACACACGACTAAAATACTACACACTTACTGATCACAGTAACCATGTATGTCTCACTCTGGAGTTGGCCATTTAACTCCAAAGAATACACTCCACTGTAGATAAGAGTCAAATTGTCGATCTCCAAACGAGCAGTTTTTCTATCCAGGGTTGTGTGGCCGTGAAATGCTCCGTAGTACTCCACACTTCCTAATTTCTCAACCCATTCCACCACCATGTTGTGATTATGTTTCCACAGGATGCTTGTCAGGGGCTTGAACTCAGCAGGAATGGGTGACTCCAATGTGAGTTTACCTCCATCTGCAAGGTATACTTGTTTCTCTGCACCTGCACAGAGAGAGCAGTTTGTCAGTCCAGGGTGAAAATGAGCAAATGAGAAAATGACTGGCTTTCAGTTTTCCCCATTACTTTTACTGACAAAACTTCTAGGCTTGGTGGTAGCTAAAAAAAAATTCTAAAAAAAACACTACATTAAAAGCCCTTATGATAAGTAGTTAGATTTTGATAAGAAGACACAAGAAACTAAAAACATGTAATTTTTTTTGGCAATTATTGTAAAATGGTGCATATTATGACCTCAACATTAGGCAGCAAGGTGACTGATGTTGAAGGGGGTTATTATAGATCATGGTTTCCCAACTGTTTCCATGCCGGGATCCACAGGTGGGGGTATTATTTGTCAAGGGACCCACCGCTTACTTTGTATAATAATAAAGCTGTCAAAAAGTAGTTACACTTTCAATGCACCTACATGAGTCATGAGGGTGAAATCTACATTTGTCTTACATTCAGGCCTTGACTTAAATTCAGTGTGAGGCCTCTATCAAATGTGGTATTCCATTTGGTTATTACAGGTCATTTAAAATGATTCATGTGAAAACCATCAGTACTGACATATTTTGCTTTAAACCTAAATATACTTGTATGTATAAAAAAAACAGCACTTCTCTGTTCATAAACAATATATAGGCTACAAAAAATAAGTGTAAAAAAAATTAAATTTTGTCGAATAACAGTTGTTTTTTGTTAAATTCAATCTCTAACTCAGATTATAATCTCATGAACAAAACATAAAACCATGAGGTAGTCATTTTAGGCTGATAGTGTTTGCATTCTGCACAGGACATCATGGACACAATGATGCATTAAAGGGGCATGATGATTTTGCCACCTAGTGGTTGTACACCTACACTGCATGATTTAAAATTTCCACCCTCCACAGAGGTTTTTCCACCTGCTGCACCAACAGCATCTCTGTTGCCTACCATGTGATAATGCAGTTGGTTATGCAGGCCTTGGAACTACCAACAGCGTGGGCTATATGACAACTGAGTGCTGAATTCATGTTTCAATGGACTGTTTTAAAAATGAATGGATTCTTAAAGATAAGATAAGATAAGATATTCCTTTATTAGTCCCATGGTGGGGAAATTTCACGCATCACAGCAGCAAAGTGGATAGCAAGATACGATTATTATTATGGATTAAAATTGGCAGTGTGCATAGAAAAACCCCACAAGAGTGCAATGCTGCCTAACACTGCTTCTGGTACACTTAAACACACACACTCACTTTGACAATTATTCAAGTGACTGTGCTCCTATAGTACAAAATTCTGTGTAGCTGCTGCCTGTTCAAGGGGTGTGCAGCCGTGTGTATTTCTAGTATCTTGTATTTCACCAATTGAATTCTAGTTAATTCTCCACCTTATTCTCTTTTTTAAATTTGTAAAGGCACATATTTTTCTATTTTGTATTTCTTTCTATTTTCTTATAATTTAATTCTTCTCTTGAGAATTGAGCTACTGCAACTGTCCCAATGTCCCAGAAATCAGTAAAGTATTCCTGATTTCTGATTATTTAAATGTTTTTTTTCCTCAAACTATTTCTCACCTTGCTTTTCCCTTCAGTCATGAAAATTAACATTCTGATTTATAGCATTTGGGTTGCGAGTGGGTGAAAAAAAAAAAAAACTCTCAATTGAGTTGATTAAATAGTTTTGGTGATCTCCCCGCAGCAGAAACCACACACTAAAAACTGCTGGGTTAAAAAATAACCCAACTTTAACCCAACCCCTGGGTCAAAAAGGGTCCAACTACTTGCTGTGTTATTTTGACTCAAGAAACTGGGTTATGCATTTTGACCCATAATCTGGGTTAACTAAATAACCCAATTTCTCTTTTAACATGACCCAGGATTGTAGTCAATATAACCCAACTTATAAAAACTTTCACACAGTATTCTTACTAATTAAGCACTTCCACATTTATATGATTTTATTGCACATTTCCACACAGTGTTACAGATGCTAACACACAACGCTATTCAATTCTGAATAGGTAATCACACACAAGTGCAGCATCAGCAGCTAATTCAATTGTACCCTCAAAGGTGGAGCCAAGCCCTGACTACAACCCAAGCCCGAAGACACACATCACTCAGTTTTACACTGTTAAATTATAAAGTTGTAAATTCTTCAATAAATAGACAATAAATAGTCTGTATAAAATGCGCAAATATGCAATGTGCAAATATTCTGTGCAAACCAATAATAAAGTGCAAATATTGCCACTAAAGTGCCAAGTGCCATTATTAAAGTGCACAGTTAAGTTGTCTGTTTAAAGTGCATTTTCTACCAACCATGTTGTGCAATATTTACAAGCAAAGCTATCAGTCACTAGTAATGAAGTGCTCTTCATTACACAAACTGTTCGTAAAGTATTCAACCAATTAATCAATAAGCAATCAATCAATCAAACCCAAGTCTCTGACCCAACAATGGGTTACTCTCAGATCCAGATGGGTCTGCTGCTAGAACTCTGTGTGGCATTTATCTGGTCTCTGATCTGAGCTGCTGTTAACTTGCGATTTCTGAGGCTGGTGACTCGGATGAACTTGTCCTCAGAAGCAGAGGTGACTCTTGGTCTTCCTTTCCTGGGTCGGTCCTCATGTGTGCCAGTTTCGTTGTAGCGCTTGATGGTTTTTGCGACTCCACTTGGGGACACATTTAAAGTTTTTGCAATTTCCCGGACTGACTGACCTTCATTTCTTAAAGTAATGATGGCCACTCATTTTTCTTTAGTTAGCTGATTGGTTCTTGCCATAATATGAATTTTAACAGTTGTCCAATACGGCTGTCGGCTGTGTAGTAACCTGACTTCTGCACAACACAACTGATGGTCCCAACCCCATTGATAAAGCAAGAAATTCCACTAATTAACCCTGATAAGGCACACCTGTGAAGTGAAAACCATTTCAGGTGACTACCTCTTGAAGCTCATCGAGAGAATGCCAAGAGTGTGCAAAGCAGTAATCAGAGCAAAGGGTGGCTATTTTGAAGAAACTAGAATATAAAACATGTTTTCAGTTATTTCACCTTTTTTTGTTAAGTACATAACTCCACATGTGTTCATTCATAGTTTTGATTCCTTCAGTTAGAATCTACAATGTAAATAGTCATGAAAATAAAGAAAACGCATTGAATGAGAAGGCGTGTCCAAGCTTTTGGCCTGTACTCTATATATATAAACTACATTTCCCATTATCAAAGACAAACTCAGTGTAAAAAGAGAGATCTATCAGTAGCAGTAGCAGCAGCAGTGAGGTTGTGAGGTTGATACTGCATGACCAGGACGGCTCCAACATACAGATTCCCAAATTCTTTCACAGCGTGTATCAGGGGTGTCAAACTCGTGCCACGGAGGGCCGAGAGGCTGCAGGTTTTCATTCCAACCAAAAACTCCACCAGGTGATTTCACTGATCACCCTACCTCCGAACAGAGAGGCGGGACTAATCAGTGAAATCACCTGGTGGAGTTGTTGGTTGGAATGAAAACCTGCAGCCTCTCGGCCCTCCATGGCACGAGTTTGACACCCCTGGCGTGTATCCAGATCAGGCTTTGTTGAACACACACACACACACTGTCTTGGTGAACACACACACACACACAGACACACACACACACACACACACAGTATAATCTCTGACCTACATGCACACATGCTGCAACAAATGCATAGATTACTAATGATGAATTGGTGTGGAGGGAAGCTAGGGGATACTGAAGCGCTTCTACGTCACACACACACACACACACACACACACACACACACAAGCAGTTAATAGTAATGGGATGGTGTCGTTTGTCAATAAACACCAAGATATATACTCAGATGGATGTTAACTATCTGCACAGTTTTCCTGTACCAGGGGCTCTCAAACATTTGCATATCTCAGAATTCCATACACACGTTACACCGCAGATCCCCGTTTGATAAGATATAATCCCTGTGATCTCATATTGTAGTTGCTCTAGTATTGAACTGTAGGCCTATCTCTGATTACAGCAGAGGTTCTCAAATAATGTGCCATCAGGATCCAAGAGTCTGTAGCATTTTCATTCCAACAAAGCAGTGAAATTAGCTGCTGCTGCTGAGAGTGAGTGTTGAGTGATAGAAATATTACATCAGTTTTTCATACAAGGTGGGTAATTTCTGGTGAATTATAGTGAAATGAAATCATCCCTTTTTTTACTAGAACTCCCTTAAAGATTTCACTTTATAAACGACAGCTTTTAAAGTGCACTATGCAAAACTGTAAGGGTCAGTTGAAATGAAGGCAATTTGGTGATTGAGTCGCCATGGTTCAGTTATATGCTATATCACATTTTATGTGTGATACTCACTTCACATGACCAACAATAATGTAATATCACAAGAGGGAATGCTGATGTTCAGTATAACAGCATGACAAACAACAACAACAACCACCTCTGCTTTAAACAACAAAATTGTTTAAAACTGAGGAAGTCAAAGCCCCCCAAGGATTCATGAGATAATTTTTGGACGGCGCAACATGATTGAGATGATTGAGACATAAGCGAAAGAAAAACAAACATTTTTAGTATGCAAAATTATCATGATTTTCTTTTTCATAAGTTACTCTTTTTGTTGTCTAGTGAAATACTGCATAGTTTTAAAACACAACACATCCTCTGATTGAATTAAGCAAAAGAAACAACCTGAACAAGTGGTTATTTTTTAGATAGACTGTTCACCACTGTGCGCATGCAGCCTGTGACAGGGGGTCACCAGTAGGCGTTGGTTTGTTTTAAGGGATCATAAGTTAAAAAAAAACTTGGAACCACTGCTTTAAAGGGTAAAGATCAGTGTCATGGCTTGTAAATTTGGTTTCTTCTCAGCTTTTGAAAGTGCACCTACCAGGGCACCCCACCAGCTCACCAGATATGAGTGAGTACCATGTGCTAAGGCTGAGTCGTGATCACAGCATCCTGGGTTTGAATCCAACCTCAGGCCATTTGCTGCACGTCATCCTCTCTGTCTCCCCTGCCTTTCCTGTCTCTCTCTACTGTGACTGTCAAGTCACAGTAGCATAAAAGGACAGAGGCTTTATTTTAAGTAATTTAATGATTATTGACACTGATGCTCTCTGATTGCTACCTATAACAATATAGCCTTTGTTGGCTTGGAATGTTTAATGAATTAATGCAACTTTGAAGGGGATAGCATTAGTTGAATAAATGGCATCACCTCCTGCAAACCAATAATAACTAACTTCTACAGCTAGATGAGAGAATTTAGATGCTCATCAGTGTATCAATTCTAGAGGAAGTTTAATGTTATCTTAAATTTAAAAAAATTGTGAACTTATTTAAGAAAATGTTTCACAACTACTTAAATGAACATTAGCTTTTCTGAGCAGTTTCTTAAACACAAAGTTCTGGAAAATATAGCACTTGACAAGAATCTGTGTGAATTTGACCTTAAGCTTAGTAGTTAGAGGCAAAGGGCATGGGTGAGTGAGGCTGCTTCTTATTATGGGTGTTAAGTTGAAATAGGCCTAACAGGCCTCCTGAGGAATTAACAGTAAATTCTGACACTCCATCCTTGTCGTCCATACACAAACATGCATGCGTACACACACACACACACACACTTAGATACACACAAATAAACACGTTCCAAGCACTGATCAGACACATTATTCCTTTCTAAAAAATAGCTTCAGCATCTACATAATCAACGTTAAGTATCAAGTTAATATCAAAGTGCCCTGATTATTGCCCACTCATCCACACAAACCAACCCCCCTACACACACACACACACACACACACACACACACACACACATCCTGCACTATATGTATTTGCCTTTGCCTTTCCACATTCAGACTTGCTTACTGTTACTGCCACTTGTTTTGTTTAATATTTGTCATTACCAAAAGCTAAAAAAAAAAAAAATTTTTTTAAAAGTTGCTGCACAGGTGTAAAATTGGGTAGGGAGGCCAGGGACACGTCCCTACCAACATCCAGCCACTACTGTATAGTCCCTACCAATATAAACACTGTCCGTCAGTGTCTAGTCAGTGCTTATGGTACACAAAAGTCCCGCCTCTAACCTAGTATTGCTCATCAATTGGCTCTGCTTTTTCCTGCTAATGTGTGATTGGCCGTCCCCGCTGTCACACCATCTGGTTGTAAAAAGTGCCTGAAGACATGCACAGCGGAGCAGCTGCAGTCCGTGTGCATCTGCGACTGCCAGCTGTTCCATGTTGGGCGTAGTCTATGGTACGGAGTTTATCACAGTTGACACATTTGTGTGTGTGTGTGTATGTGTGTGTGTGTGTGTGTGTGTGTGTGTGTGTGTGTGTGTGTGTGTGTGTGTGTGTGTGTGTGTGTGTGTGTGAATGCGTGCCTGCGTGCGTGTGTGTGCGTGTGCGTGCGCACGTGTGTGTTTTTGGTGATAAGGCACAGCCAGGATGGGTCCCAAAAAAGTGGACATAAGAAGTTTCTTTAAAAGTCAAAGTGGAAGTTACTCAAAGAAAATAGGCCCACTTTATTTATTATATTGCTGATGGATAGTTGATAATAATGGTGATAACAATAATAGACAACTAAGCTATTGATGTTTTTCTTCACTGTTTATGTTGTCAGGTGGCAGTTATAACAATAGTTCAGCATGCTTCTTTGAAATGAGAGCTTTTATCAGGCACATTGGCCTGTTGTCTCTAGGGAAGCAGGAATTATGCATTTTTACTAACTACGATTTAAAATGCCAAGGTTATAGAACTGTAGAGCCTCAACAACACAGAGATTAAAAAAAAATCTTAATTTAATGCCAAAGAGATACACTTTTTTGTTATTTTATGTACTATTTTCATGTATCATTTGTGTGTTGAGAGGCAGCAACTGTTTGAAAAACACCAACAAAGAAAGTTTGTGAGGAAAATACAGTAAAACCTCAGATTACAAATGTTCATGTGATTTTATACATCCATACTGATGTGGAAGAAATTACCCATAATTGTGAAACTGGTTTTTCTATACTCTAGATATTTTTCTATATCTAGACTATAAGCATACCATCAAAATCTATGGTTGTTGTATCCTAAATTGTCCCACTGTTCATATGTCATGCATCAATATATTTTTGTCAGGTGACAGGTAGTAGAGATACAGGAGGAGAGGCTGGAGGAGATGGAGGATTAGAGGCTGGAGGAGATGGAGGAGGAGAGGCTGGAGGAGGTAAAGGAGGGGCTGGAGGAGATGGAGGTGAAGAGGCTGGGGGAGATGGCGGAGGAGAGGCTGGAGGCTCACAGTTGAGGTTGAATAATGACAGAGATATGTTAGTAGTTAGATTCAGCATTGTGACAAATGTTAGGGTGATGATGATCTGTAGAAATGGTTCACCCATGTGGCTTTGAAATCAGAGCTTTCAAGGTTCATAAACCATGCATCACCCCACCGGCATATTATCCAATGAAATGAATGAGTTAGAGGCTACTCACATTACAAAGTTTGTACCGCGCCCAAGCGTTCATGCACGAGCACATGCACGGTCACGCACGCAGCGCGAACGTGATATGGTGTAAATCATGCAACTTTCCTCTTGCCTCCGCAAAATCGTTTAATGCGCGCAGTGCGTTACCGGCAAATCACCGCGTTGCGCAATCAATAATGAACCATGTTGTCTGTGTTGTTGTCCTTGTGCTGCTGCAACCGCATATAAACAAAAGTCGGTTTATAATGAAAGTACGGCAGTCTGTGTGCGCAGCGCACCTGTCAGATCCGGTAGACCTGGTGCCGGCCGGCACCGCACAGTGCGCGGCCACACGGTCAGGTCAGGTCTACCGGATCTGACAAGTGCCGCTCCGGCTGTCAATTGGACCTT